>NC_042493.1:101425322-101439493 GCF_005508785.2 Acyrthosiphon pisum
AGCAGAGGCGTTGTTTTTTGTGTCTTTCAAAATGTTGCCGATGTCGCGTGGTTATGGTGCAGTGTCCTACCCCGGTTGATGAAGAGCTGCGTAGTCAATGTCGATCCGACGCGGAGAGCCGTTGAAGGCGAAAAATTGAGTGAGGCGACGGCGATCCGGCTTGGCCCGCGACAGAACTTTTTGGTGTTGGTGCGTGGTGGGGTAGGTCAGTGCCGTGTATTAGAGAGAATTCGTACAAAAATCAGGCTTTTTAACAGTTTGCTCCGCCGGTGTCGTGCCGCGGGACCCGACGTAGGCGCTGACGGCATTAGCGGCCGTGAGCAACGACGTGTAGGTACCGATCACTGCGGGTTGTGGGGGTCGGGGGACAGTTATTACATAATACTGCGGTCATTCCAGCATTGGCGCGCGATAATCATAACAATATAATAATAAGGTATGCTCGTGAATGATAATATGGGTACAGGTATGTCTGTTGTATTTAATAATAATAAGGCAAAAAATGCTGTGAAGTTACAAAATATAAAAATAAAATAATATAAAAATATAATAATATAATCATTTATCATATTATCAAATATCAATTTCATAAACATTCATAATCCTACAGTCCTACACATGCGAAACGCGTATACACGATTGCCGACATATTATTATGTTTAGAATTAAATCCACACGCATGCGCAGATCGATGGTTAAGTGGTCAGGCGTAGTACGTTTTAAAATCTCGCTACAAGGGACTCATGGTCTAATCGTTACTTTTCTTCAGTTTCGGCGGGGGCTGTTGTGACGACGTGCGAAAACTTGGATAACTAACAAATTCATACAGCTTTGTATTCACCTATCATCTCTAGTTATTAGTAATTTAAAATAATACTATAAATAATTTTATTATGCTGTAATAGGTGTTTCAATTTATTTAAATTGGAATTTAATTGTTGAACTTAAACTGTTTATGAATTACTATGAAAAACTATTTAGATCAAAAAATGAAGATAGTATTATGTTGACAAAATAATTTACAATTTTTAGGAATTCCATCCTGATTATAAAAATAAACATGGATATTTTTTAAAGTACCAACTAGATCAAATTAACAATAATAATAAACTTTATTGTAACAAACATATATAACACGAAAAATATACATAAATACGATAAGTATCATATTGCGGCACCCCCTAAAAGCAAAGCTTGTGCTGGGGGAGCGATCGAGTTCTTATCACCTAAAGAATGCACATACATTTAAATAATATAATAACAATAAAAATTATATAACCAAATCTGTTGCTCATACTAATACACTATTCTAACACTGTAATACATAGTAAATTATAATCATATTATTTTTGACAAATCAATATGCTTAAGATAAGTTTTGAAAGTTATTAAATTATTAAACTAATTCATGTTAATATTTAACAATCGACATAAATCAAGACCCGTATACAAGAGACTTTTTGACACTTTAGTAGACGTATGTTAATATTTTGCTTATATCTAGTATTATGTTCATGATCAGATACAGGTATTAAATGTTTATGTTTATATAAGTTTACTTATACAACTTGGTTATACCTTAAAATTATTTACGTTGAGTTTTTCATAAATTAAAATAGAGTTTGTTAGGAAAGGAAGATTTAATAAATATTTAATAACACCATTTATTGTAACATTTAGCTTATGTAGAATGCTATTAGAAAAGGTAAAAACATATATAGACGATTGTATGAAATGTATAGTTTATTCTCCAGTGAGTGGCAAGGAAGAAGGCTTTTTACATAATATTCCAAAGAGAAATGAACCATTTTATACTATTCATATTTATCATTGTACATTAGAAAAAAACAAGACTTAAAAATAAATATTTATTGGTAGTTATAGATGGATTCTCTAAATTTATTAAATTAAATGCTTATAAAACCACTAACTCAAAGGAAGTAATCAGGTACCTAAAACAATATTTTCAAACTTACAGTAGACCAAAGCGCATTATAGCTGATAGGGGTACAGCTTTTACTTTTAACATGTTTAAGGAATTTGTTGAAACGAATGACATAGAATTATCATTAATAGCAAGTGGTGTACCCAGAGCGAACGGACAAGAAGAGAGAGCAAATAGAACTATTATACCTATTTTAGCCAAATTAAGTCCTAGTCCGGATAGATGGGATCAAGTATTAGCAGCTGAGTTTGCAGTGAATAATTCTGTATGTAGGAGTACAGGTAAAACTCCCAGTGAATTATTATTTGGTATTAGACAAAAGGGAATAATTAATGATCTTGTTAAAGAATATTTGGACATAGGCGATGATGGATGTAGAAACATGGAGGAAATGAGAAATAGTGCTGCAGAGCAAATAGAAAAATATCAAGAAAATAATAAAAAATATTATGATAAGAAACATAAGGCAGCTAAGTTGTATAAAAAAGGTGATTATGTGAAAAAAATATAATAGTATAATCTTTTATCATATTATCAAATATCAATTTCATAAATATTCATAATCCTACATTCCTACACATGCGAAACGCGTATACACGATTGCCGACATATTATTATGTTTAGAATTAAATCCACACGCATGCGCAGATCAATGGTTAAGTTGTCAGTCGTAGCACGTTTTAAAATCTCGCTATCAGGGACTCATGGTCTAATCGTTGCTTTTCTTCAGTTTCGGCGGCGGCTGTTGTGACGACGCGCGGCAGTTGTAGCTACGCGCTCAACGGCCATCGCGATCATAGCATACGTAAATCGAAAATATCGTCGCTTACAACGTCACTATATAAGCCACTGTGTTACTGTTTACAAATAAATCATCGCACGTCGTTTTTAGAAACTTTTATCATCCAAATAACGCTCATTACGATCACCTAAAGTGTGATAAAAAATGAATATTTTATACTTATACCAATATTAAAAATCACGGAAATCACTGAGGGAATAAATTTGCCAAATGCAAATAGAATTCAATAGGTACATTAACTACAACCGTTGATTTATGATATAATCAATATAATCAATGTATATAAACAATGTTACTAGATACCTACTAGTTAATACTAACATAGATTAAATATACTATAGATAGCCCACGCCATGGAATAACGCGGCAACCAGATATGCTCACGTTTTGGACCCCGGCGGAGTAGTACTAATGGACCCCTATGGGATCGCTAAAGTATTATAAATTTTGGGCATGCGCTGACGTCAAAGCCGTGCGCCGAGTTGAAACACTTGAAAAAGCAATATACTTGCGCGTTGCGCGACTGGCATCTGTGATACGTTATAGGTACGCGAACGGCGGCAACTAACATAATATTATTTATTTATAAACAAATTAATTTCTATGTATTCTTTGTAACATCTACATCGATAGACTTTAATAAGTGACCACAGATATTAAAATACAAATATTATAGGTAATAGGTATTATAATAATACAATTCTGCAATTACCCACAGATTTATAATTTATCTTTATTAAGTACTTACCTAGTTAGTTGTTAAAATCCAAAACAACATTATTATTTTTTTTATAAAAGGGGTAATGAGAGTACCTAATTTTATTTTATAAAACAAGTAAAAATGTTACATAATTATAAAATCTTAAAATTATTGTTGTAGTAAAAAAAAATTCCTTTATAATTTTATAAGTATAATAAAAGGTATAGTTGTATAACTTAAAAGCTAATATAATATTTTATATTTTATAAAATACAGTAAACCATGTTTAAAATATCTTTATATTAAAATCTTTATAAAAATTTCTAAGGACAATATTAATATAATAATTATAATAATTAACAATTACCAAACAATTGTACAAATCAAATATTATTTTTTTTTTTCATAAAATATTTTAACCATATGTATACCTAGGTCCTAGGTAAATATTTTTTTACAAAGTTAAATAAAGAAAAATAATACATCGTAAAACCATTCAATTTTAACACTGCAAAATAAAAGAAAACCTAACCTATCAGAACTAAAAAAAATAATACAATTAATACGCACATATAATATGTACCAACACCGGGCAACACCATTTTATTATAACATACCTATTTACATGCCAACTAATAAATTAGGTACTTACATAATATTATTATGTTAAGCTTAAACATTTTTCAAAATTTTTAATTTATTCACTGTTTGTACACTAGAACGCCCTTTCAAATGTTTAGATGTCCAATTAAAATGCCTTAATAATTTACAAATTATTAATTTTTGGATAATAAAATCAATATGTTGACCACAGTTTGGATCAAAATTTAAATCAGAAACCATTTCATTTTTTATTTTTAGTTGGATGGTTGCACACAATTTTCTTTTATGAGGATTTAGTTCTACAAAATCTTTTAAACACTTTTGTGCTGTAGAAACAAAGTTTATAAATAAATCAGAAGGCTTTTTGAGACTACTTCTTTCAATATCGGCACTTTCAAATTGTTTGTAAAAAATTAAATAATTGGTTATTATGGTAATTTTGGTCATCAAACAAAAAATCGTTACTTTTTAAAATTATTAAACGGTTTCATTTAATTATGTGATTTTTTAAAATTCTATGAAGACTACATTCATTGACCTATACTTGTAAGTTATGTTCTAATTTGAATATTTAAATATAATGGATAATATTTTATATGCAATTATATAATATTTAAAAACTTAAATTTAATTGCGTTTTAGTTCGACCAATGTATTGTTATTTAATTGTATTAAAATGCATGTTTTTCAGACAGTACCTATAATTATTATTGATGTATTATAATTTGAAATATCGAAATATTTAAATCTAATGAATAATAATATATGATATTATGCAATTATATAATGATAAGAATATTTTCATATGATAAGAATATGTTATGGTTCCAATAATTGGTGGAAACATCTTTTCACAAAAATCAATTTTCGGTGGTTACGGGAATCGTACCTTTTTTACGTTTTTGCCGGAAAAAGACTATGTTTAAATCAGGGAACTGCTATTTTGGCGGCAACCGCATTTGAAAGAATTTTTAAAATCGGTACCTAAAATAACCAATAGTTAGTTTTTCTTCATAATAGGTATATAAAGAACCCCCCCATCCCCAATAGAAAATTCCTGCAGCTAAGCCACTGTCGTATACATTCGTGTGTCTATCTCACTCAACGTGTGTAATCATGAATATCAGAGATATCTGATATATAATATGTCTAATATATATTATATGCTATAATGCAGAGGTTCCCAAACTGTGGGTCGCGACTCAAAAGTGGGTCGCGATTAAATTTTTGGTGGGTCGCCAGTTGAAATAATACATATTTATATATATAGTTATACCTATTGAAAAGATAGCGATTTATCTGAAACAAATTAGTGTTGGTAGGTATGTACCTAAATACCTAAATAACTAAAAAAAAAAAGTCATTCAATGTATTGTGGGTCGCAAAATTTTAAAAATTCTCAAAATGGGTCGTACAATAAAAAGTTTGGGAACCTCTGCTATAATGTATATATTTTATATACATGTCTAATGTATATAAAATTCTCGTGTCACAATGTTAGTTACCATACTCTTCCGAAACGGCTTGACCGATTTTTATGAAATTTTATATGCATATTCAGCAGGTCTGAGAATCAGCTATCTATTTTTCATACCCTTAAGTGATAAGGGTTGTCCAGGAATATATATAAATTAAAATAATAATAGCGTGTATTATATTATATTGGTCGCTATTGGTTAATCGGAAATGTTTGTTGATTTGTATTATTACTTTTTGTCAATATGTATATGTATATGTGTAGCTGATTCCGTGTTTGTGTGTAGACTATACCACTGGGAAGAAGATAGGTTAATTTAAAAAGGGTTAAATTTGGTTTTTTTACTCATAGGATTTTAGTACGGTTAGATTATGATTTTGTATTAATTGATTATATTAATCAGTCGTAGATGGAGTTATGTAAAAACGACAAACTTGGTATAACTTCGATACTTTAGAGTTAAATCATACACTTACGTACAAACAGCACGGGGTCTGTGATCTATCGCAGGTAGATTGCCTACCTGATAATGTACTGCTGTGAATCAGAATTTTTATCCTGGGCAACAGAAAAGTTAAGATAAATCTAGAACATCACACACCGAATGTTAAATGACGCATTAAACCAAGTTTGAGTCACATACAGTTTGCACATTTAACGGGTAACGAAGTGCACGGGATCAGCTAGTAAGTATATAAGTACCTATATATTATGCATACATAAGGCATATGCCTGTGTGTTATATGTACGTATATTTATTACGCTTAATCGATAGCTGATAAAGATGGCCGATACCAGAAGATCATATTCCTAGCCTTACTCTATCTTTATAACGTAATACTACAACACTGCCTAGAATATTGGAGGAAAATTGACATAATTTTAGTCGAAAATAATATGGAGGAAAATGGAAACCAACTTTTTTTTGTGTTGGTAAATGGATAGTGGAAGAAAACGGTATCTCCAGAACCACCCAATATTTCTCGGGTGCATGAACCTCGGGTGGATGTTCGGCATCCTCGACACTCGATAGGACCTGCGGCGGCAGCTGGGCTCATATTATTATTATTATCAAACTGAACAAGAATAATAATAATAATAATATAGTTAGGTCGGGTTGGTCGGGATTGTAAAAACGCTACTAAAACGGAGTACAAGGGACTCATGGTCTTATCGTTACTTTTCTTCAGTTTCGGCAGCGGCGGCTCGGCGGTTGCGATGATGTGCGGCAGCAGTCTCATATTAAAAATATTATATAAAAATATAATAATATAATCTTTTATCATATTATCAAATATTCGTAATCCTACAATCCTACACATGCGAAACGCGTATACACGATTGCCGGCATATTATTATGTTTAGAATTAAATCCACACGCATGCGCAGATCGATGTTTAAGTGGTCAGGCGTAGTACGTTTTAAAATCTCGCTACCAGGGACTCATGGTCTAATCGTTACTTTTCTTCAGTTTCGGCGGGGGCTGTTGTGACGACGTGCAAAAACTTGGATAACTAACAAATTCATACAGCTTTGTATTCACTTATCAGGGAGGCGGATGCGTATCAAAATACTGTGACGATACCTATCTAATTTTTCACGGCACTGGCTATGCGTATAGTTTCACATTAGCGGTGTAGCTTTAAACCGTTTAAGTGCCTACTTCAGTGCTCTAATACGATTTACGTTGTTTATCCTCGTCAATATTAAATTTATTAACCATTTTTTAAATTTGTTAAATTTTTGTAAAAATATACAATGATATATTTTAAATAAAGGTTTACGTGCGTTGGTATGACGAGGTCCCGAGTACCAGGGGCGTATGGACTATAGTTGCAACTCGGTAAACGGTAGTCTCATCAATTTCCACTTTGTCGGCGGCGGCCGCGGCTCACCGGGTATCGCGATCAACATTATTAGGTTCCTGTTACTTATATTCCAAAAAGTAGCCCGTAAAATCGTAAATTCGTGTTGACATTTTATTCTAATACATGACACACACTCACTTCAGACGTGGTTCATCAGTATTTGCACGGCCATTCCGCTCATTGCTGATCGAACTACACACACCTCTATTCACGTAGACATACGCAGGTCGCAGGCATACCGGTCGTGAAATTATTATATTATTTCATGCAATGTAAATCATTGTGAATACACGCAGGTGCACGATCTATTATATCGATCCCGGCTGCAACACTTACAATAGAAAAAGCATAATATATTTTGAAATAAGGCAATAAAACCCTAAAAATATTTTTAAAAAAACAACTTTAAGATAAGAATTGTATTATAATTTTTCTGCTGATCGATGTTGCTGTAACAAAGTTGATGCCCGTATGCATAGGTAACATAACTATTATTCTTAGAAATTCAAAATAATAATTACCTCTAACTTGGGCAATTTTCGTTAAATTAAAAATTTTTTTTTTAACTATTTTAAAAATATGATCAACAAAATGATCTTGGAAATTTAAAGAACTTCTTTGTCTAAAAAAAATTTTTTGATAATTTTTGAATTTTTGAAATAAAAATCAAATATTAAGCTATTCGAGCAGAATTTCCATACTTATTACTGTAAAAAAAACTGCCTTTAAATATATTGATTTTCCACGGAGATACTAAGGGTGATACGGGAGTTACGTGTGTATAATATTATGATTGATATCCAATACGAAGTGGACAATTACGAGAAAGGCAAAGTAAAGGGCGGCGGATGCGTATCAAAATACTGTGACGATACCTATCTAATTTTTCACGGCACTGGCTATGCGTATATACGGGACTTCAGGGACATACGTGTGTATAATATTATGATGCGTATAGTTTCATATTACTGGTGTAGCTTTAGACCGTTTAAGTGCCTACTTCAGCGCTCTAATACGATTTACGTTGTTTATCCTCGTCAATATTAAATTTATTAACCATTTTTTAAATTTGTTAAATTTTTGTAAAATACAATACAATGATATATTTTAAATAAAGGTGTAAACCTTGTACGTTGGCATGACGAGGTCCCGAGTACCAGGGGCGTAAGGACTATAGTTGGAACTCTGTAAATGGTATTCTTTCATCAATTTTTACTTTGTCGGCGGCGGCCGCGGCTCACCAGGCATCAACATTATTAGGTTCCTGTTACTTATATTCCAAAAAGTAGCCCGTAAACCTAAAACAAGATAATATATCTAAAGAAGAGCTGACTAACTTTGAGGGCGCTTTAGAAACCACCGGCTTACATGCATATTTACATCCCAATCTTTTATTTTTATAATATGGCCATAAAAGGTAAGTACATGCTGTAACGTACTCATTACTTTTATCTTATAAGCATCATAATAAGCACAATAGGCATATTATGCGATGACTATATTAGCCCTTCCGGTTCATGCGCCACTTATATATTTTATGATTGTAAGGCTCCAATATCGCTACGTGAGAAAATAACAGTTCACCGCGACTCCATCGCGCGCACCTTAACTCCGTAAAATCCTACATTTTTGGTAACTTTGTTCGTATATTGTAAGTAATAATAAATTTATTTGTATTAATAATATTTTAGACCAATCGTTATTTATTTTTAATATTAAGATCCTAATACCATTCGTGCTCCCGAGCTACGGTAAAAAAATATATTTAAAACAACTAATTTCTTCCCCAAATATCTTATATTTAACGGGTAATTTCCGACCATGTTACAATGCTATGAGTAACCTCCAAGCAAAGTTAAATATATTTGTATAAAATTGTATGGCACTTCATCAAGTACAAATAATTATAAACAATTTACATACCAATTATTATCGACTTACCAATTAATTACGTCATTATTAACGATAGAAGTACAATTTTTCAACATAAAACGTGTATTATATTTTTGAATATCTCAACAAAAACGCTACTTGTATAAACCTCACTAAGAAAAAAAATTTCAAGGCAGAAATGTTGTGATATCAAAAAGGGGCTACGTAAATTATTAAATTCATTAGTTTAATATATCCATTAATCGTGCTAGTTATTATGCCAGCATTTTTTTTTAGTATTATTAATTCTAATGCCTATAAACTACGATCTCCGTCATATTTTATTCGGACTGTAGTTTTGCAATTAAAAATGAGATCTCATGTTTTATATTGGTATTTATTTTAGTAGTTACTTTATTAATTATATGCACCGTTTTTGAATGTTTCTGTTGATATGTATATAATGTGTAGGTAAGTATAATTTTTATATTTCATATATTATATTATATACTATATAGCGTACTATGGTAGAAGTTAATAAATACATTGTATTCAAAAATACACATCATTGTAAAATAAATAAATTTTTCGTTCCACTTGGAATCTAATATATTATAAATTAACCTTGCTATGTCTTAAATTAGCGAATGTGTCAATATTATCATTATATTCGAAGATGGTTATTTTATAACTTTCATCTTTGAAAATTTAATTTTAAATCATTAACTTGTTTTAAATTTGATACATTAATTTGACGTTAACTAATATAAGTATAGGTATATAGTAAGTAAGAATTAAAAAATTTAATGTATAAAATATAAATAATACATTTTTTTTTGCTCATGAACTTGACATTTTTATTGTATTTATAAAAGCATGGTGTGTCCAACTGTGGAAAAGACGCCGGGCCCTGGGCGAGAGCCCTAATCGCCCTGCCCTAGGGACGGCCCTGGTGCCGGGTCACTTTGAACAGCTATGCTGATGACGTCAATATAAATTTTACCGTTTTATTGATTATAACAAATAGCAGTACTGTCATCTGCAATTATTAATTTAACTTAAAATTAAAAAATATTGAGTTGTGATTTATGACGCACGTCATCCACGGTCACAACAAAAGAAAATTAGTTGGATACATTTTCATTTTCCGTTGTAATAGTTTTTTGGAACTGAAAACGATGTCTATGAAAAAAGTCGTATTGCGTGTCATATGACCTATGTTATTGGGTCTTTGAGTATGGCGTCATGTATTCTAGAAAATAAATACAAATACATCGATAATCAAGTCTTATATACAGTAATGTCTAATAAAATAATAGCACATAAAAATAATATATAAAAATTTTGTTTTTATTTTCGTGGCTTTTTTCGGTGATCTGGATAACGAGCCTCGAGAGTATTTGATCAATTCGTTGTTATTGTTTGTTAATAATTTTAATTTATAATTTGTAATGTAGGCATAGGCGCAATTAGGCAATTAAATAAATACAATATATATCCGGCTTCAACATAATAGGTACAATTATAAATTAAAAAGTAAGCCATGACTTACTTAATATTTGTTACTATTTTAAGGATGTAATATAAACGACGGAGTCACCTCCAGTATATCTGTATATCAACCTGAAATCGGTATACCAGTATGACCGTCAGCCGTTTGGGAATTGACCTGTTCGTAAAACCTTTTTTGACGGGATCCGTTTGGAAATAATAAACAATATACGGAAGCCGTTTGGGAAGCGACGATACATATAATATAACTATATATCATACTTTTTTATTCATCATGTTATTATTATTGTTTTTAATACCGTGGTTTTTCATACCTTTTTATCTGTATAAATTAATATGATTAGCACAATAGCACATCGAAAATACGAGAAATAAAAGTGGCAGGCCTCAACTAAACCTGTGTAGCGGGAGAATGTGGCAAACATTCGATCAGCATAAACATAATGATACAATTCTTATCTTAAAGTTGTTTTTTTAAAAATATTTTTAGGGTTTAATTGCCTTATTTCAAAATATATTATGCTTTTTTTATAGTATTGTAAGTGTTGCAGCCGGGACCGAACAATAATATACCGTGCGCCCCCGTGTAGAATTATTCTTAGCGGCTCAATTTATAGTATATAGTACGAGGTAGCTATTGAAGCTGATATACAATATTATAATAAAGTGTTTTTACTCACAATTTGGTCGGTGCACCTAACCTTAATAATAATAATAATAATACACGATAAAATACAAAATATAATATAATATAAAGTGTGGCAATTCGCGTCACGTACAAAATATAATAACCAACGTGCCGATTTGCGCCTGTTATCGAATATAATAATTAACTTGGAAATATATAAAATATATACCTATATGTATGCCTATAATATGTAAAATAATATTCAGCGATTCGCACCTGATTTCGCGACACGACAATAATATTTCTAGTCTGGTTGACCGTTTTTCGATAACTGGTTCGGGCTGTCATGCCTAAATCTCTGATCACGCGTAATCTACATAATATTATTATATAATAATTCACAAGATAACATATAGGAACAAAAATAAAACAATATAGTTCATGGATAATGTTTGCGTGTGTGAGTGTGTGTCAGCCGGCGGTATACTAAGAGATATATGATAACATTGTTGCTCTTTCGGGAGGCAACTGTAAGGTTTAAAAATCGTCTATAACGCACTCACACAGCGACCGGTGACAGACGACAGCGGCTAGTGTGTCGTTATAACATTGACGAGATGGACTAGCGCACGACGGGTTCCGTACCATTATCTATAGATAATATCAGTGTTTAAGACTGTTTAAGTGCCTACTTCAGTGCTTTAACGATTTACATTTTTTATCCTCTTAAATGTATCGTACATTTTTTTTTTGCCTTGACGGGGTCCCGAGTATTAGGGGCGTATTAGTGGCCTC
This sequence comes from Acyrthosiphon pisum, assembly GCF_005508785.2. NCBI lineage: Eukaryota > Metazoa > Arthropoda > Insecta > Hemiptera > Aphididae > Acyrthosiphon > Acyrthosiphon pisum. The sequence goes on from NC_042493.1 coordinate 101,437,525, forward strand.
AATATCAGTAAATGCAAAATATTATCATTTAATATTAAAAAATCTCATGTTTATTTTGATTATAAATTTAATAATGTCTCTATTGAACTTTTGAATTCATTTACCGACTTGGGAACCACTTTCGATTCTAAGTTATGTTTTAATCAACACATTGATAAAATAACCAATAAAGCATTTCAAAATCTCGGTTTCATTACTCGAACTTGTAAAAATTTTAAAAATGTAAATGCCCTAAAAAGTATTTATTTTGCTTTTGTCAGATCACATGTAGAATATGCATCCCTTATTTGGTCATCAGACAACATAGGAGTTAATCATAATCTCGAAGCTATTCAAAATCGTTTTCTTCGCTCTCTAGCATTTAAGTTTAAAATCGAACGTCCACCACATTCAAATTATAACGGAGTATTATCCTACTTCAATATAGAGTCGTTAAATACAAGAAGAAGTAACCTCCATTATTCATTTTTATTAAAACTATTAAACAGCTCAATAGATTGCCTTTATTTACTGCAACGATTAAATTTTCGAATAAATACTAAATCCACCAGAGATCTAGAAAGCTTTTTAATTAATAATGTTTCTAAAACATACTCTAAATCATCTCCTTCAAATATACTGATGACTATAGGAAACACTATGAATATTAATTTTAGTTAAAATTATTATAGCTGTAAAAATATATACCACATAATATGTAATTGTTATATTTATACTATTTGTACCAACATTTTATTGTATTCATGTCACTACACAAAAAATTTTTTTTTTTATATAATATATATTATTCTGTAAATGGAGTTTTTTTTCCGTCAATAAAGATAATAAATAAATAAAGAAAAAAAAACAATTGTAAATTATAATCATATTATCTTTGACAAATCAAAATTTTCAATCAAGTTTTCAAACAAGTGACGACACCTTATTAATACACCTTGGAATATTATGCTATTCGATCAGAATTTCCATACTTATTGCTGTAAAAAAAACTGCATTTAAATATATTGATTTTCCACGGAGATACTAAGGGTGATACGGGACTTCAGGGACATACGTGTGTATAATATTATGATACGTATAGTTTCATATTAGCGGTGTAGCTTTAGAACGTTTAAGTGCCTACTTCAGTGCTCTAATACGATTTACGTTGTTTATCCTCGTCAATATTAAATTTATTAACCATTTTTTAAATTTGTTAAATTTTTGTAAAAATTGTACAATGATATTTTAGATAAAGATTTACGTGCGTTGGCGTGACGAGGTCCCGAGCGTATGGACTATAGTTGCAACTCGGTAAACGGTAGTCTTTCGTCAATTTTCACTTTGTCGGCTGCGGCCGCGGCTAACCGTGCATCACGATCAACATTATTAGGTTCCTGTTACTTATATTCCAAAAAGTAGCCCGTAAAATCGTAAATTCGTGTTGACACATATTCTAATATAACACACACACACATATACTGAATACAGATATACACATGTGCACACTCACTTCAGACGTAGTTCTTCAGTATTTGCACGGCAATTCCACTCATTGCTGATCGAACTACACACACGTAGACATACGCAGGTGGCAGGTCGCAGGCATACCGGTCGTAAAATTATTATATTATATCATGCGATGTAAAGTATTGTGGATACACGCGGGCGCACGGTCTATTATTGTTCGAATCCCGGCCGCAACACTTACAATACTATAGAAAAAGCATAATATATTTTGAAATAAGGCAATAAAACCCTAAAAATATTTTTAAAAAAACAACTTTAAGATAAGAATTGTATTATTAACTTTATGCTGATCGATGTTGCTGTAACAAAGTTGATGCCCGCCAGCCCGCGTATTCTCCACCAACACATGTTTAGTTGAGGCCCTCCACTTTTATATCTCGTATTTTCGATAATTGTATTAATCATATTAATTTATGCAGATAAAAAAGGTGTGAAAACCCGTGGTATTAAATAGTATATT
>NC_042493.1:101440225-101442979 GCF_005508785.2 Acyrthosiphon pisum
TATTTTAAAGTACCAACTAGATCTAATTAATAATAATAATAAACTTTCTTACACAAACATAAATAATACAAATAATATACATAAATACAATGAGTATCATATTGCGGCACCCCCTAAAAGCATAGCTTGTGCTGGGAGAGCGATCGAGTTCTTATCACCTAAAGAATGCACGTCATATATTTAAATAATATAATAACAATAAAAATTATATAACCAAATCTGTTGCTCATACTAATACACTATTCTAACATTAAAATACATAGTAAAAACAATTGTAAATTATAATCATATTATCTTTGACAAATCAATATGCTTAAGATAAGTTTTGAAAGTTATTAAATTATTAAACTGATTCATGTTAATATCAACATAAGGTCACGAGTACCAGGGGCGTATGGACTATAGTTGCAACTCAGTTAACGGTAATCTTTCATCAATTTTCACTTTGTCGGCGGCGGCCGCGGCTCACCGCGCATCACGATCAACATTATTAGGTTCCTGTTACTTATATTCCAAAAAGTAGCCCGTAAACCTAGATGAATAATATCCAAAGAAGAGGGGACGGACTTTGAGGGCGCGCTTTGGGAACCCGCTTAGGTGAATATTTACATCCCAATCTTATATTTTTATTTTATGGCCATAAACGGTAAGTACATGCTGTAACGTACTCATTACGTTTATTTTATAAGCATCGTAATATGCACAATATGCATATTATGCGATGACTATATTAAGCCCTTCCGGTTTAGGCGCCACTTATATATTTTATAATTGTAAGGCTCCAATACCGTTATGTAATAAAAAGACAGTTCTCCGCGACTCCATCGTGGGCACCTTAACTCCGTACAATTCTACATTTTTGGTAACTTTGTTCGTTAATTGTAAGTAATAATACATTAATTGTTTGTATTAATAATTATTTAGACCAATCGTTATTTATTTTTATATTAAGATCCTAATACCATTCGTGCTCCCGAGCTACGGTAAAAATATATATTTAAAACAACTAATTTCTTCCCCAAACATCTTATATTTATCGGGTCATTTCCGACCATGTTACAATGCTATGAGTAACCTCCAAGCAAAGTTAAATTATTTGTATAAAATTGTATGGCACTTCATCAAGTACAAATAATTATAAACAATTTACATACCAATTATTATCACTACACAAATACTCTCTTTGATCATTTAATTTAATAAAAAAATATTATTTTTAATATATTTTCTTTACATATTTAATTTTTGAGGTTGTACGGTTGGTATGTAAGTCAAATGCTTATTATTTAATTAGGAAATAAACGACTGTAAATATAAACTTAAGTAAAATATATAGGTATACTTACATATTACACCAAATATTTATTTTATCAATTATAAATAATTGTGACTTGTAGTCTTGTGTTAAAATTAGGTACAATGTAATTTTTAATAACTTATAACTATATAATAGTAGATATATAGTTAGTATATATTAGATGTATAGATATATATAGATACTCATAAAAAGTAGTTTGTGCAAAACTGAGGAAAGAACTCAAACAATAAATAACGAAAAAATCAAAAACTGATAAATCGATAAATGTAGGAAAACGTTTTTTAGGTTATACACTCAACTAAATATACTGAAGTAAAAATATAAAATTTTGATTAATAGATAAAAATGCACATTTAATATCGCAATAAATTTATTTGTAGTTTGCAGGGCTTGCAAACGTTATAATAACGTTGTATTTGACAAAAAAAATTGAAATATGTACCTAATCGGAATTATAACGGAAAGCGATATTCAAAAATAATTAAACACCGCAAAACAAAATATAACGCAAAACGTAATTTATAGATCATTGATCAAACAAAAAACACACATTTTAAAATCTATTTATTTAAAAGGTCTATTGGTTTCGTAGAAACATTTATTTCATGCAAACAATAGAAGAATTGATAATAATATTATATTCCGTATCCATTCCATTACTTACCCCAAGCCCCTGATTAAGGGGTGGCAGGGGGGGGGGGCATGGCCCCCGGGCCTTGAAAGTTAGAATTTATTTAGGGGCCTCCAATTTGTCCATTACTTTTTTCGTTATAGGCTATGTAACACTAAATAAATCACATAAAAAAAAATCGATGATTATTTAGCAAGGAAAAAAGCTTGTAAATTATAATTTATAAATAAAGTGATACATAAATACATTATTCATTATTTATTGCTATGTGCCTATATACCTAATATGTTTTAAATAAAGCCCTTGTACGAAAAAAAAAATATTAAATAATATACAATGTGTTCCAGGGTGAAGTGACCGACACACGTCATATTAAAGTATACCAAAAATGATAAGAAATACCCTTTAAAGATTGAATCTAACTTTTATTTTTTTAGTTATGAGCAATTAACTTCTTTTTATCAAAACCATGCGTATCACGCATTTGTTTATGTATCTTCAAAACTTTTCAACATTTTGACGTAATTTTATTTTTATTTTAAAGCTATTTAATTATCCTATCAACTAACATACTCAATTAAGCCAGAAATGTGCTAATTATTTTTATTAAATTTAAAAAAAGAAAAAAAGTTGGCAAAAATTAGTATTTTTAAAAGGAAATTGTACATTATTCCAAATAATTTATTATTAACTATGAGTTTTTGTTTTTGTATTATAACAACTAAAATTTACCAAATAGTATAAAATTCAACGAATGACGACTAATTAACCGCCTCAATCCTAGGAAAACTAAGATTGTGACGAT
>NC_042493.1:101443415-101460477 GCF_005508785.2 Acyrthosiphon pisum
GGTCACTTCACCCCGGGAACACATATATAGGTACATCAATATTTTTTTTTCCTGGCCTTAATCCGGGCTTGACCTACCAGCGTTAGTTATTATTTTTAAATTTAATAGGCATTAACACTATTTGAAATAACGATAAACGCAAAACTTGTATAACGCTTTAGTTCTAAATAATGATAAAGGCAATACTTGTGTAACGTTTTAGTTGTAAATAACATAAATCAGAATTTTTATTTCAAATGCAAGTCCTGAGGTATTTTGTCTATTTTTCTATACTATATGTTCAATAGAATAATAGGTAAATGGTAATACAAGTATACAGATTTAAATTCACTTTAACTATATTATAATATCAAGGAATTTATTTTATAAGAAATTATAAAATTTTCAATAAAAAAATCACTCCTCGCTCGCCGTAGTTGCCAATTATTCGTGTTGTTAGCTTCGCACAATAATTTATCTACATTTAAAGTATATTTTCGAATTTTTGTCTTATACATGTGATGTGTTAATGTGTTATTAATTAATATGAACCCAAGGTGTTAGTAGAATCAGTATTTTTCCTAAATGTTGTTTTTTTGAAATATTTAAGTATTTATAAAATATGTAGTTTTTGTAATTTTTGGCATTGTGACTATAATAGGCATATTAGCTGGTGCGTGTTTAACGAAAATATTTATTATAATGTTAAAAAAAAAAAAAAAAAACTAAACGTTTTATCGAAACTCTGATACTTATAATATCGCCTTTAGTACAATATCACTAATTTATACAATAATCGAACGCCAAAAATAAAGATTTCTGGTTAGTATATCATTATATTGTGTAAAGCGAGTATAACACTATTATAAACCTACACATTTACATGTGCACGAGTGATTAGATAGACCATTGCATTATTTTTTTTACATTGGACTTTGACTAAATCATTTTTAAGAGTACAGACTACACGATGATTTAACATTTAATAATAGTTCAAAGAACAATTTTTTTTGTGTCTTGTGCATCTATTGTCCATGAGTCATAACACTGTTTTTTTTTTAACTTTGGATAAGAGATATAGGTTTAGTTGTTTTACTTAGAAAATAAAATAACCAATAATTAATTATAATAACCATGTAAATTGTAGACTAAGTATAATATGTAATCAATGTAAAAAATATATAATCCATAGTTCACTGCTCTTAATAGTTCCCCGTGTCCGTCTGTATACACATTATGTATATAATTATATTGTACCTATTGTGGTATAGCATGCTCACAATCGTATCAGTTCTCCGCTCGGCACTTTGCTATAACCGAAATCAATTATGTATAGTGATAATACTTTTTTATTATATCGATTATTATATTATATATTTATTCCAGCGGTTCCCAAACTGGCTGGCCACGTGACACGAAAATAAAATAATAATCTTTACGGTTTATATTGTCATTTTTTGTGTTCAGTTTCGATTTTAATTCTATAAATAAAAATGTGTGTCCATTATAATAAATATTATTAATATATTAAATATTAACGTTCTAATAGGCAATATTTACCATAAACTATATTCTATATTGGCACCATATATTTTATTCTCTCCTTTGTAATAGTAGTCATTACACATACAAGCTATATTTTAAAATGTCCATTATTTGTGGTCAATGGTTAGGTAAACCGTAAACGTTATTATTGCAATGTAGCCATTATACCAGCTATCAGCCCATACTTTTAAAAAATAATATAATTTAATATTGTAGGTAGGTACCTACTCATCGACTACTACCTATGATTATCCGGTTAGATCAATTCTGCAATTATTGTGACTACCGATTATATTGTGTATTAAAAAAAATATTTGAAGGTGATAAGGTGATATAATATAATACTTCATTTTACACTTGTCCAAACTAGTTGAACACAATTTTAATTTATTTTTCCCAAATTCATCAACAACTTTTTCAGTTAAATTAAGTTCTTCGATTTTATTTAAATTTTATGTAAACTTAACATGCACAATCCGGAACACGGCTTTCACACATTGTTAAACGTAACCAAATTTTAACACGACGTACCTAATGTGCTGAATGTCCTTTATATACTGCAAATTGTTGGTGAAATAGTTGTATAAATAATAATACTTCTCTTCAATGTAGGATGCAATTCACAATCTTTTATAACAAAGACATTTTATTATATTTGGATATAATTATTTTAACTAGCAGGAAAGCTAGGGAATTGCCCCCCTCCCTCAGCATCGCCATTGCTAGTAAATATTATGTTTTAATCATTTATAGTTATTTTAGGGACAAGGCAGACCTATTTATACAATTTTGTCTCGCAGATTACGAAATTGTCTTAAAATAATATAAACAATGTTAACCCCTGGTCGCCATAACAGATCAAATTTACCAGAAAATCGTATCGAATAGTCACGAAAAATTACATAATATAATGGACCGTCTTTGTCTATCTGAATATTAAAAGTAGTGTCTGGAATTTTTGTTTTACAAATTCACCGTATCTACGTATATTTGTAGTCTGCGGGTCTCACACGCCGCATAAATTCAGATGATAATATAATACATGTACGACTTATGTGGATCTGGCTTGTAACATGAAAATAATTTTTTAATTGTAATTTTTTTTCAGTAGAGGAGAAAAAACTGAAAAAAAATCTAACCATAAAAAGTCATGGACATATTCAATTCGAATTACAAATTAATATCAATAATAGCTGTAATTGAAATTATATTTATCCAAAGTTGCAGTTAAATCATTAAAAATATATTTAAAACTATATAATTTTTTTGCTATTTATAATTTATACGTTGTATATTATGATCAAATTTTTAATTTACCAACCTTTCAATATAAGCAATGTGGGATTCAAAAAAAAAAATATATTTAAAAATGTTACTCAAATCTAATATTTTATTATACCTACATACAATCGTTTTGATTTACACGTCCTGGGTTTTATTTATATTAACCTTTTATATATTAATTCCCTGATATAAGTACGAGTCTAACTAACTATTAGGTCAGATGGGTTATTGCTTTAAAATTAGAAGTAAGTTATGTCTAATAAAATATAAACATAATCTAGCATATAATAAAAAATTTGGTTTTTTCTGGTTTTTTTCCATGATGCGTTTTGTCAACTCTCCTACTTGGTTGATTATTTTACGAAGACGAACGAGTTTTAAATAATTTGTTATCAAAAAGAATTAGCGAACGTTTTTCATTCATGATTCTCGTATTAAATTCACAGCGGGGATCGTGGCTGAATTTGGTAGATGTACAAAAATGGATAAAAAAAAATTAGGGAACCATAGCTTGCCTTGATATTACATATTATTATTTCGTATTTTCTTTTAATTTTACTGTAAATAAATATCATACAAATTATGTTTCCACGTATTGCTTTACTCGCGTTAACCTACAGGGGGCAACGTGCGATTGTAATATTCGATTAGAGGTCGACCGACTTGTGTTCTCCGTTCGGTTTAATTTATTTTCCATTATAAATTATGCGGGTGCCTATACGGGCACACAATGAAATATTTTTTTGTCGTAGGCTTTTGGTTGTAGACCGTAGACGGGATAATGCACTATATTATATTATAGCTGTTGGAAGCCTTAACAACACATAATATTATATTATAGTCTTTAATGCATCGCATCGCCCCATCGTCGCCCCACTTCTACCCTTCCACCACCCAGTCAAACTCCCGACCCACCCTCTCGCTGCCTAGTCACATTATCATCACGTACTTATCTGTAAGTCTAGACACATGTGCACACAACAATCTCCCATCATCTTACGAACCCCATCGGCATTACGAGTTACGACCGTAATTAATTCTGTTCAGAATATGTACATATATCTACGGTTCGTTAATCTCATTTTATGTGATTATAATCTAAAAAAAAACGACGTAAAAACGTCCAGGCGTATCATTTTTATGGGATAAATTAATATATTGTGTTGATACTTGTAATATCGACCATCGATGCAGACATCATCAGATACCAGCCACCATCACGAGACCAAATTTTAATTAAAACCTAGGTACGAAATTAATGAAATTCAAATAGTGCTTATATAGGTATTATATAATCGATATAATATTAAATTATAACGTTATCGTGCGTCCGTCGAGCGTAATCGGCCGAGCCACCGCGCCGGACACAAATAATTATTACGATTTACTACTAACAGTGTTTGCGGAAAAATAATGATGATTAAAATATAAAACTAAAACAGCTTAAAACGGTTATGTTGTCTTATGAAAAAAATACCGTGTTGAACTAGGGCGTAGATTGAATATTATTCTGGTTTTATAAATTTAATAATACAACATTGATTAATTTAGGAATCTTTCGTTTTTGGACATAAGACTATTATGGTTTATCTTATTTCACAAACAAAATCATAATGAAAATTAGATTAACTTACAGAACTATTAGTTAAAATTATAAAATGGTATATGAATAAATAAGTGTGGTCGGAAACAGTTTCTGTAGGTTTACAGTTGGCTGTAAAGACACAATTTATAATTTTTTATAAAAAAGTTGTATTATTTGAAAATTGCGTTGATTTTCGATGGTGATCACTTCTTTTAAGCGAAATATACAAATATCGTTTCAATCATACCAATCAAAAACTGTACTGTAACTGACAAAATGTTTCGTGGTTAGGGGCGAAATTGTATTTATTTGAATCTTACACTTATCATTTTTTACGTTTAAAATATAAACTCTTTATGCTCATTATTACTAAAAATTGTATATTATTGTGATACAATAGGCAATAAACAATATTCGTCTGGACCCCTTATCAGTTACGGCGTTGCCAATCAACATGATAATCGATAAGAATTTCGACAATTGATTTTAATTCGTTATCATGTTTATGAGTATTAAAGTTTGATAAGTCTACGATTCCTAATTTTGTTCCCCAATTCCTATAAACACGATTTTCGAATATATCAAAATTTATGAAATTTCACGTAATGATTATTCAGAATTAAAATCATTAATTTTAAAATATAGGTCTTCAGTCTAAATTACATCTTATTAGATCGGTCGGTGGTGTACTTCAAACACATTTGTATCTTGGAAAGCATCGTGTCAATATAGCATTCCATAAAAATATTTAAAATGCATCTAATCTAAGCTCTACTAATAAAATTACACATATTATGCATATTCTATAAATATTGCCTATACTGAACTTCTTAAATATACACCGTAAGTCCATAACCAATCCGGAAATTCCCCAACGAAGCATTCATTAAATAATATTGTAATTTGTAGTATGTATATTGTATAATGCTATAATGAATTGCGTATTTGTGTATAAAACATTTCTAATTCACAATTTTTTATCATACAAAGAAATTCATTTTTTTCTTAAATTTCGATTATGATGAAATATTTAAAAAAAAATTAAATAAATTTCATAAAACTGTAGAACACTAAACAGTAAACACACTATGTATAATTATCGCAAATCATATTATACAATTTAATTATGTGCTTGTGCTTTTTATTACTACCAGTCTCCAGTTAAACTTTAGCAGCTAATTCCTGAGAGGTAGGAATAACGAATTTCGGCCGGGGCGTAGGCACTTCTCGCTCCCCTCCCTTGTTACGGTCCTGATTGTGTCATTTGCGTATTTCATGAAATCTTAAAAATTCTTAGAAGCTTTATGAAATACTATTTTAAGACCACTTTTTTAAAATTGTTATATTAGAACCTTATTATTTTTCATCAAAATACGACGGTAAAAAAAAAAAAAAACAGAAAAATATTTAGTAATCAAATAAAAAAGGATTTTGAAAGTATTTGATATATAGGTACCAAAAATATATTTAAATACAATAGTAGTCATATTATACAATAAGTCTTAATATTTATTGTGATAACAAAATAGACGGTCATGAACGTTTAAAACATTAAATATATATATAAATTATACAGGTAAGTAGGTACTCGGGTAAACTGTGGAGGGCGATTTCGCGCTCGTTGGACGTCTGAAAGAGACATAATCATTCGTTTTGATAGGAACAGTTCTCGGTGGAATGGGAGTTGAAAATCTGGTTCGTAAGCCAAAAGACGTCATTGTTCCTACCTATATTATAATCGTCAAGCGGCGTCTTATGACCTCGACGTTTGCAATAAATTAGCATAATAGTTGTTCGCAATAATCATGGCGGCCGGATTCGGTCCTCCTCCATTTCAGCGGTTTTCAACGCGAATATTATGTTTGAGGGTTTGCAAACGGTCCATTGTTTCAATAAAAAATATATACCAATCCTACGTCGTTCATACCGACAGACCTGTTGTGGGCGGTCTAATGTTGGAAAAATTACCTAAAATATAACAAATTTGGGTACAAAATATGTTGACACGACGTTTGGAAGACGCATAGAATGAAATGTATTTGGTTACGTACATAACCATAATTTTCTTGTAAAATCATAGAACACGTTTGAGTACAATAAAACCAACTATGGTACATACGTGCTTATAATAATATACACGTAGGTAGTGTTATCCGCTAAGTTTTGAAAATAAAAGCAAAATACGAAAATAATGATTTTTATAGATTTAATATAGGTAATGCATAATATAATAATCAAATAATGTTCATACTTAATAATTAATAGTTATAATGCATTATATATTCTTTTTATAAATTTCATTTTATGATACATAATGATCAAATCATTTAAATATTTTAGTTTCAGAAAAGAAAGTTTTGGAGGAGACAAACGGCCTCAAGAGGCTCGTGGTATCTGCTGCAGGGTAACGCTATAATCAGCTTTGAAAAGTAAGAAAGAAAAAATATGTTTAATAACGTTTACCCTAACGGCCTAACGTGATATTTTTTAGAATAAAAACGATTCATTTAAAAAAAATTTTTCTAATTTAAAAAGCAGAAATCGTATTTTGTGGACTGACCGATCTCAAGTAGATATTATACCGAATTCATATCAGTTTTCTGAAAAATTATCGAATCATCAGATCGATTCGACAAATTATATACAAATGAGCATACGAAAATTGTTTACTGTTCACGCGTGCAACGTGACGTCGGTGACTTGTACGTGACACTCCACAATTTCTTTTACACAGTCACACACACGATCACCTCCTGCATATACCTACATATCGATACCTACCTACGTAAATTGGCGAACGGAAAAAGTCTCAACGAAAAAGTTTTGAGGGAAAAAAAATTTCATAAAACTTTGCATATATACCAACATATTATTATATACAATTTGAAACATTTAAAAGAAATCTTATATTATTATTATATTAAATATAATTGAACTTTAATATTGTTTAAAAGCTATAAAATAGCTCAAAATGAGATAATAATTTATATTGCATTATAACAGTGGATTTTTATTATAATAATGTAATTTTTTTTTCAATATTCCTGAACAATCTTCTGACTTAGTGAGATATATTATTTTTAATAATATTATTGACTACGATTCAATGACATATTTTTTTTTTTTATTATATAATTATTAGCTATTGTTTTTGTTTGAATATCTGTTTTGTATTTATTAAAAGATCTTTTAAAAGCTATAGCTCAAAATATTAAGTTACAACGATAATAGTTTATATACCTATAGGTTTTTTATTCAGTAACCTAACAGTCCCTAAAATCGTGTGCAGAATATAAATTGAAGTGTTTAGCACGAAATTTATAAGTGTATCATCCAAATTAAACCTTTATAATATTGTTTATAATTCTATAGCTCCACATTTCTTTTTATATTTTAATGATTTTTTTATTAAACTACATAATATTTTAATGATTGTCTACATTCTATACGGACACACAGTACTTCCACTTTTAACAAAATGTTATAATTCTACTAATTATTAGGTATTATTATTCATATTTCATTGTTATTGAGAGTAGCTATTTTATAACACTGCTATAATAGCTGTCACTGATAGTATTTTTTTAAACTTAATATCAATTTTAACCAGACACTTTTACATAGGTAGACAGATATCTTAGTCACTAATATTTGTATGTGTATAGGTACGGCCACTCTGTCACGGTGTATTAAATACCAAAGTGTTTACTAGTTTAGTTTTTAGTAATAGTTTATTTTATTTCTATGTCTTATACCACGAACTTAACAATGGATATAATATGTTTAATACAAGTAAATGGTACGTACTACTTATGGCTTATTTTAGGCTCAAATATAGTGGTAACTACCTCTCTAGTCTCTTTCACAAACTTCTATTTGACAAAACTTTATATTATGTACAACGAAAATGACATACTAAGTTTAACAGCATCTTCATAATATAAATGTGTTTTTTATTTTTATTTATTTACTAATATTATATATTATTATATAAATATGCATTTTGTGCACTTAAAATGAGTTTTATAAAGAAAAAATATCACTGATATAATATATTTACAACATTAAAGTAATCGATTGTACACTTATATTATTAATTGATACTATGATATTTTATTTTTTTTTGATAACATCAACTAATTATAGTGAAAATATTGCTGAAAATGTAGCTATTAATGTTGAGTAAATTAATATATAAATTAACTAATTATAACTTATTTTGTTCACAGTAATGAAACAATATATTTATAGGTACTTATTGTTATTTAATTTATTTTATGTGTTAATGGTTGAAGTATAATCAGTGCTAGTTTTTAGAGCATTGATTTTTTATATAGATTTTACCGATTTAAGATTATTCATGTAGTACACAAATTTGGATATTTTAGGGACAGCTGTATAAATTTCCCTGACAAGTCCTCTAACTTAGTGTTAGAATTGTCAAAATAAAATAATGTCTAAATCAAAAATAATATGAATACAATAAAATTAAGTCAAATCAATGTTATTGAATTTATTTTAATCATCAGGTTAGTCTTTATTATCAATTCCTTTCTGTTTTCATATTCTTCAACTTATGTTCAACTTCGTTGTCAGATAGTTCCGAGTCGTAACTGATTTTTTCATGATCTTCCAAATGCCTCTTTAGTGTAACACCCCTTGAAAATACCTTGTTGCAATACTTGCATATGTAAGGAGTATCTTCAAGACTAAACAAAATAAAAATAAATTAACTTTTTAACTATTATAATTAATAAAAAAATAAGACTAGATGAACTATTACATAGGTGGAGCTGGTTCAGGTTGTCTTGAACGGGCGTTACAATTGATCAGATGGTTCTTAACAGCATTTTCACTCAAAAGTATTTTAAGACACATCTTACAAACCCACTTTGTAGGGTAGTCTTTGAATGAGTTATCGTAGCGAACCATAGTCCTTGGACAGAACTTTTTCTCTTTTGGTGCGGCGGGTGGGATTCTGGCCTTCCTTCGTTTACGTGACTTACAGTTCATAAATGGATTTTTTGCCATCTTTATAGTACAGGAATTCTGGTGACAAAAGTTAAAACTTTAAAAGTATTTGGAATAAAATAATAGCTTAAAATCAATATATTTTTCATGGAATAGTATCTAAACATATAAAACAATATTATAAACAGACGCCAACCAGGTAATAGCTCTGCTATATAGTAGGTGTCGATAAGCTACAACTCACTTTAATGGGCATGTTAATCAATTATAAGTTTTTCCAGAAACCAAAAGTTACCAGATCCTTATTTTAAATCCATCTCCTTCCCTCAGGGTTGTCAGTAAAATAGTATCGCGAAAAATGCATACAATTTAAAAAGCTGGTGTCAACACAACGGTTAATTCTACTTCAGCCCACCTCAACAGTGAATTGGAATGTTATGACTATTAATTTATGAGTTGTAGTAAATCGTAATTTATATTTAACATTCCGGATATTAACCGTTCAAAAGTTATGGCAATTCAAAGTTGTCGATGTTACCTATAAAATATACTTTTGAATGGACGAGCGAGTGACCACGCTGGCAATAAATGTACTTAGAAACAATATTAAGGAAAACCGAGGTTCACCTGAAGTGGTTTACACAGCAAATAGGGCGATATTTTCGATTTTCGGAACGGAGTGTAGCGACGATTGCCTATACACGCGTAATCACTGCAACTTTGAATTGCCATAACTTTTGAACGATAAGTTTCCGGAATTTTTTTCAGACACTTATGATTAAAAAAACACGTATTTTGAAAAAAAAATGCTGTCTGATAATGTAGGTTTGTTCCAAAGTGTTTGTCACTATCATGGGCGTTGCAATATTATTATATTTATTATTTTAAGTACTTACAACAAAATTCGACAAAGTACAACACAATTTCCAGAAATGTTAAAATATCAAATCAGACTCGACGAGACGAATTCCAGTTCCTATCAGGATTATTTTATAGTAGATAACCGTAGTTCTTACCTTGAGACGGCTGCGGCGGTGGAATGGTGCTCGTACTGTCCGCGGTCGCTGAGTGTGCGGTCGCGGGAGAAGGTGGCGCTCACAATATGATCACAACACAAACTCGAAAGTAAATTTTTTAGGTCCGTAAGGGAAGTTTATTTACGAAGAGAATCTGACGAGAACTGGGTGGCCACGAGTGGTCGGTCGGACGGGTGGAAAACCATAGAGGGGCCGCAGCCGGCCGGTAATCGGTTTGCATGGCTTCCCTTCCCTTCCCGTCCCACCATGTGATTATGTGGCGTGGTGTGAGAGCGACGGTGTCGCGGCGGTGGTGGTTGACAAAAGCGTAGACCCATCGCTGCTGTACAGTATGTCCCAGAAGTCCCGTATCTTCGTGGAAAATCAATATATTATTGAAATGCAATTTTCTTTACAGTCATTTTTTAAAACAGTTATAATGACAATTGTCCAAGTTAGAGCTAATTAATATTTTGAATTCCTAAGAATAATAGTTATGTTACCCATGCATAAGGCACTAGCAAAATACGATTCGTATGTTAATCATTACAATAACTCTAATTTTTTGGCTAAAATTAAAAATAATAACTAGCCCTAACTTAGGCGATTTTAGTTAAATTTTAATATATTTTTTTATAACTGTTTTAAAAAATACTATGAACAAAATGGCTATCTCGGAAATTTTATAAACTTATTTGCCTAAAAAAAAATTTTGTTTATTTTTGAAAAAAAATCGAATATTATGCTATTCAAACAGAATTTCCATTCTTATGACTGTAAAAAAAACTGTATTTAAGTATATTGATTTTCCACGGAGATAGTAAGGGTAATACGGGACTTCTGGGACACAATGTATACTCTGTACTGGTTGCCGCTGCGTAACGTGTCTTAACTTCAACGGGCTATGGGAGTTAATCGTTAATGCGAGTATGGACCACATAATTTAATCTGTTCTGTGTACGGAACATGCCTGTTTATTTAGTGGGCGTTAACTGAGTTACACATAAACTGAGACACACTCTAACCAAGATACACAAGTATATATACTATATTGTATTTAGCACTAGGTACCTACACATTTTTTAACAAACTATTTACACTGTCGACTTTTCTGACATCTCTAAAAACAATCACTGAGTTTTTCGTAAAATTTAATCGTGTAATTGTTGACACATAACCCACATAAATTTGGTTTTCGTATAAACGGACAAATGACTTGTTAAATTATAGGTATTATTGAACATTATTATCGCTTCGTGAATAGTCATATAAATCGCGTATAGAATAGATTTGCAATGTTGCTTTAATATTTTTACTGACAATGGTATTAATTGGATGAGGTGTGCAATTGGCCGGTCGAAATGCCACAAGTATACAGGGTGATTCTTTTATTATTGAACACTCATTATTTCAAGAAGTGTAAATAATTTTGAAAATATTATTATTTCAAGTATACTGACAATAAAATATTATTATAGTCTCAAATCGTTACAAAACTTATATATACATACATAAATTATAAAAATATATTTTTAGGAATTTAGTGTGAGTAGTTTATAAGTTATAATTATTTAAAATTAAGATGAGTGGAGTAGTGGTCAAAAATTTCGTGGGTTAACCCCACACAACTCCACTCCTCCAATCAAAACTTTAAATACTTATAAGTTATAATTCATAAATCGCTCGCCCTAAATTCAATTGTTGTGTTTCGAAATATTCGGACAAATATTTTTCTTCGGAATATGAAATTGAAACTCTATCTTATCATTCAAAAGAGAAAAAAACTTAATAAATTATAAGGACAAAAAAAATATTTAAGAACAAAATGGCGGACGACGGCTATCGGCGTGCGTATACAGTGAGAAGAGTCGACGATGGATGGGCCGCTGATGCCGCGGTTACTGTAACAATATTGGAACGGTATTGTTGGTCGCCACACTATACCAATCATAACAATTTTGTGGAAGATTGTATAATTTTATTATTTTTTTTTTTGACGCAGTTTACGTACAGAAAAAATTATTAACAATTCAGCAATATTTTTGCAGGTCGAGAAGTGCCATCAAAAAAATGTTTGTGAAAATAAAAGTGAAATTTTAAAAAGTCACTTTTTGGTGGTTTACTATAAATTATGCGCTAATAATGCACTAAAAATTTCGAAAAACGAAAAGAAAATTATATAAATCTTAGTGTATAAGTACCTCATACATTGTTTAACAGTCACTTGACTTATAAAACATTAATATACCTAATAAGTATTATTGGACATTATCATCACTTCGTATAAATCAAGTATGGTATAGATTTTCAGTGTTGCTTTAATATTTGTGCTGAGAATGGTATTCTTTTGAATACTTCTTTCTTTAGAATTGGGTGAGGCATGAATTCGGCCGGTCGAAATACCACGAGTATACAGGGTGATTCTTTTATTATTGAACAATCATTACTTAAATAAGATTAAATAATTTTGAAAATATTATTATTTCAAGTATATACTTACTATAAAATATTACTATAGTTTCAAGTCATTTACAAAACTTTTTATTAAAAAATTATATTTTATCGAATCTAATGCGAGTAGTTTATGAGTTATAAGTAGATATTTAAAGTTTTGATGAGCGGAGTAGTGGACAAACATTTCGCGGGGTAACGCCGTACCACTCCACTCCGCTCGTCAAAACTTTAAATACTTATAACTATGTAAAATAATTATCGATTTGTCGATGCACGTAAGCAAACTGTTGTAATACAATAACGCATTAAGCTCGCAATAAACAAATAAACAGACTAAGAGATAAACAGCTATTTCAACTTATTTATTATTTAAAAAAAATTATAGCAAGTTACTCGATATTTTTCCTCTACAAGTAAAATCAATGAATAATCAATATGTTAAATCAATATGTTTTTCTTGGGTAATAAGTAACTATATTATGACGACGAAAACCCACCGAAAATAGTGGGATTTTACGGAGAAAAAAGTGGTTTGTGCGTCGTTCAGGGATGGTAGAATGGATTTATATATATATATATATATGTGTGTGACGACGTCCGCCCGGGAGTAAAGAAGGAGCGTGGGTGCAGCGAAAACAACAAAAGTACCTATTCAAAAACAACATGGCGGCCAACGGCGATCAGCGCGGGTGTACAATCCATTCTATACCGCGTGTATTGTAACAATATTGTAACGTGCTGAGGGTCGCCACAGTATACCTATACTAATATTTTTGTGGCATATTGTATAATGTTAAATTTTATTTTTTTGACGCAGATTTTACGTACAAAATATAATATTAACGATTCAGCAATATTTTTGCAGGTTGAGAACCACCGCCAAAAAATATTTACCAAAATAAAAGTGAAATTTTAATAAAGTCAATTTTTAGCGGTTTAATTTAAAATATGCGCTAAGAAATAAGAATGCACTGAAAATTACGAAACACAAAAAGTAAAATTAGAAACATCTAAGTATATAGATACCTCATACATTGTTAAACAGTCACTTGACTTGGAAAATATTAAAATAACAAATATTATTGAAAATTATCATTGTTTCGTAGTCAGTCATATAAATCGCCGGTGAAAATACCACGAGTATGCATGGTGATCCTTTTATCATTGAACACTCACCAAATTCAAAATAATTGATCTCATTATAATTGTCCATATATGAAATTAAACAGTTAGGTACTAACTAAAAATTTTAATTAAAACAAAAAAAGCAAATGCTCTGTTTAAAACAGTACAATATTTTATATAAATAGTGTTTATCGTATACAATTCTTAAATCAATAATAAAATTATACTTATACATACCATTTTCGCTAAATCACTACCCTGTTCACTAACAGAAACGATATTATAATGTAATACTGAAATGCAAGACTCGTGCAAATATAGAGGTGTGCCTTAGAAATAAATTCAGGACTTGCACGGTTATAGGAACAATTGGTAAAATATACACATATATAATTTTTAATATAACTTACTGTAGCTACTTAACTATTATTGCAGTATAAATATGTTAACATTTCAACGAAAAATAAATTTAAGTCAGGCACATAATAAAATCATAATATATAATTGTTAATTACTTTATTTACTTACTTAAGTAACACGAAAGACATATACAAATAACAGAAGATAAAACAATACTAAAAAATAATATTTAAAAAATAAAAATATTGCTTATTTTTTAAAAATTAAAACATATTATTCTTTTGAGTTAAAATTCAAAATTATATACCTTTTTAAATTATGTTCGAGAAAATTGTATTGTCTATTACTCTTAAAATATGTTTATACGTTGAAAAAGTACGTTTAACATCATCTCTTGTTATAGGAGTAGGTATGTTTAAAATGATTATAAACATTTGGAGTTATCTCTAAACTCACATTTTAATTCCTGCCATAACCTCAGATTCAGTTTTAATAGCAGTTTTATATTCTTCAATTTTTCTAAGACATATTTAAATTTATCTTCAACTATTTTACCATCGCAAATGTAATAGGTACGTTGACCAATTAATTATTATTATCGATAGGTATATTAATAATATCACGAAACTCTCGGCTAGTAGAAAAAGTGAAAAACGATAATATGAAAATATACACCGTATAGTTATATTTTTGTGGTCGAATTACCTAAGAAATAATTATTTTGTACATTTTATCACACTGCATACAAAAGTTGGAAAAATAACAACATCGTTGAGAATTGAAAAAATATGCAATATAATAATCTTTAAGTAAGAAAACTCGAATTAGTTCGACTCTTGTACATATTTGATCAAATTTGATGTATCTGGTATCAAAAAAAAATTACGAAGTCTATTAAATCTCGTCTTTAATTATAATATATTGTAAAATACTAAAATATATACGTGCTTATTTGTGGAATTGTGGTCAACATTTTTTTCATTACACAGAAAACTATTGAAAATAAACTAAAAAAAATCAAAAATGTATTTCGAGTTACGTGCCTTTAAAAAGTATCAAAGATATTCAAAAATATTGAAATCATATCATGTACAAAAATGTTAATATAAACATTTAGGGAAATTTACAAGTAATAATTAGTATCTATTGGGATTTTCGTTTTTGAATTACGATCAATTATAGAAAAAATCGATTTGCTGGTTTTTGCGAAAAAAATTTAAAGCATTTTAGAAAAAAATATACGAATGCATCGTAGTCGTAACCGTACTAATATATTTCTAGTTGCTACCTTTTTTCTTCATTTAATCACTTGGTTATTCTAGGCCACAAATGAAATGTATCTAGTTGTCTAAATGGTACCGTAAATTTGACTAGAACTACGTACTTGTTATCATTACAGTTAAATAAAGTTCATTTAAAAATGAATATAAATAACTATAATATAAGTACTACCTCATAGGCTTTTTCAGGTGGCACTAAAATATTGTATCTTCAGCACAGACCCTGGTAATTAAAGATTTAAACTAAATTATGATTATAACACTTAGAGGGGGAGGGTACGGATAAAACTGAGGGGTAAGCCCCCCCCCATTCAAGCATAACCCTCCTAATTGCGTCTAAGCGCGTTCGAAAGTGTGAAACATTATCCAACATAAAGCATATTAAAATTGTATGTCCAAGGTTTTTTTTTGGCGGGGAGGGCTTAGCACCCCCAAGCCAACCCCCCCCCCCCAATTCGCACCTATGCACAGCGTGTTAGGTTAAGCTAACAACGTCTCACCTCCGGTACAGCAGCAACTGTGCTAATTAAAAGGTTTAAAAAACACATATTCTGTATTTGTTGTTATTATAATATATTTTATATTGACCTATACGTTTAATAAAACTGTATGTACATTTATAATTTATAAAACATAGGTACATTCAGTGTACACACACACACACATAGGCGAAACTAGACACTTTTATTAGGGCAGGCCAAATGAAAAATATAAAAAAAAAACATCTATCAACAACTTTATATATGTAGTCATTTTGTTTAATGTACCTATATATTATATTATAATGAATATTTCTTTACAATTGAATAATTGAATAATAAATAAAAAATTATAATAATATTTGTACATTTATAATAATAATGGTTATACCTATATCATATAAATATATAAAATAGCTTATATAATAATGGTGCTTTTTTTTGTATCAAAAAAAAATAATAACTGACGAAAATAATATTGAACAAAATTAATTCCTAGTAGTTTAGTCAAAAGGTCTTTTTGTCAGATTTGTGATTTTAAAAAAATTACTATAAATTCAACAAATCATAGATAATTGTTTTAAATAGCATTAAATGATAGTTTGACTTGGACATTGAAGGTATTAAAGTACACGAAATAATGTAAATTACTTACGATGAGTAATTTTAAAAATAATTATAAATGCCCGATCTTTTAGACAGCGATGCGACTGACAGGGGTTAATAATAAATAAATTGTCTGAGGATGTACTAATGTGGTATTATATTTTAAATAATAATTAAAATATTTGACCTTTCTTCTATCTATAAAAAAAATATTCTAATTAGTAATTACCTAGGGCCCGGAATTGTATGCATTTGCATATTTCTATCTATTTATCTAAAAGTAGCTAGGTAAGATAAAAATTTGAATCTTAACCTAATGTGTTGATATGCAAAATTAAATTTGGCATATTTTGCATATTTGGACCATTTTAAATTATG
>NC_042493.1:101460527-101464280 GCF_005508785.2 Acyrthosiphon pisum
TGAGTAGGTATCTTATAGCTACAATGCAGTGCATTATAATATTATAGTAAATATATTATAATCGTCATCGATAGATATAATCGTAAACAACACAATATTATTTTACTTTTATAAACCCCACCCGACGTTATACAGTATAACCACGACCACGACGTACAGTTTTCATACCCTTGGTCATCACCCCTGCTCATAACACATTCCAATGACTCACTCACGACGCTATTACAGAGAGGGTCTTTTTCCCTCGGAATATTCTTCTTTGATAGACATGAACCGATATATACACTCCGAACATTTTTGTGTCCACAAGTGGTGTGGGTCGATAGGGGTGTAGCAGATGGTTGTGGTAATAAATTACTAGGTACCACATTTTATCCCATTTCGTACAACACGTATAATACGCCCTATAATATTACTAACATTTTAACAACCATAAGTAAAATGTATAATATATTTTTTGAATATTACAGCAAATTTGACTAAAGCTTAACTATTCTTACTACATATATAAATAAAATTTTTTTTATGGGTATAAAACTAAATGGCTAACAGACACCTCTACTGCAATACATTTGTAACATTATAGTAAATAATATTATAATCATTAGTTATTTATCAATAGTCATCTGTCATTATCATAAAATAACATTAAGGGGCCTCGGTACGGAAATGCGAGTAGCCTCTCTCGTAAGCGCTTGTCAATAATTCGAAAACCGTATAAATTTCATTACACGAGTTTTACAAAAACATACATCTGTTTTGAGAAAATTAAAGTTGGTTAACATTGTGTGATTTTGATTCTGAAAAAACATTTTAATTCACCAGAAAAATGTCTGTAGATCGTACGAAACATTTACCGTTTTTAATATTAATTTTAATTTTAATTATGATTCAAATAAGTTCATATTTTCAATATTTCAATTAGAGTTCACAAAAATAAAAAAATTTAGTTTTTACAAAGTGCTTCGTAGGATCTATAGACAATTGTATTTTTCATAATTATATCAAAATAATAAGTATATGTATGGATAGTATAATACCTATATTGAAATGCTCAGGTTATTAGCTTTGGGGTAACAAAATTGATTTATAGTTTGAGTCTTGGTTTCCCATTACTTAATCGGAGGAAAAAACACACACCGTTTTAAAAATCAATACATCCATCTGAAATAATTAAAAATCACACACACACACGCTGCACACCTATTGCACATTAACATCGTTTTAATATTTATGAACAGCGCTGATTAAGGGCATTGTTCAATCGATAGACATTTCTGCCGTCGGCCAGACTTCTTTTGTATAAATTATATACAAGTGCACATAGTACTTAAAATTCAGTCAATAGAGGGTTTTGTCATAGAATGTGGCACCGCGCGCTTTTTGTTAGGCAACGCCTTTTTTGGAGCTCTATCGACTGGACTACTACAAAAATATCGAAATTATAGCGGTGTAACCCGACAGAAATATCTAAGTCACTCCAACTCGTACAGTAAATACTTATCATGTGGAGACGGAACGTAAAAATATTTCAAGACAGGCGCAATGATATATAAGCGAGCGTTTCTTAAAATTAGTTTATTTAATTTTTGTTTTAATAGCTCGTAGGTAGAACAAAAATGTCAAAATATTATGGCGCGTTCGAAAGTGTGAAACATTATCCAACATAAAGCATATTAAAATTGTATGTCCAAGGTTTTTTTTTGGCGGGGAGGGCTTAGCACCCCCAAGCCAACCCCCCCCCCCCCAATTCGCACCTATGCACAGCGTGTTAGGTTAAGCTAACAACGTCTCACCTCCGGTACAGCAGAAACTGTGCTAATTAAAAGGTTTAAAAAACGCATATTCTGTATTTGTTGTTATTATAATATATTTTATATTGACCTATACGTTTAATAAAATTGTATGTACATTTATAATTTATAAAACATAGGTACATTCAGTGTACACACACACACATATAGGCGAAACTAGACACTTTTATTAGGGCAGGCCAAATGAAAAATATAAAAAAAAAACATCTATCAACAACTTTATATATGTAGTCATTTTGTTTAATGTACCTATATATTATATTATAATGAATATTTCTTTACAATTGAATAATTTAATAATAAATAAAAAATTATAATAATATTTGTACATTTATAATAATAATGGTTATACCTATATCATATAAATATATAAAATAGCTTATATAATAATGGTGCTTTTTTTTTTATCAAAAAAAAAATAATAACTGACGAAAATAATATTGAACAAAATTAATTCCTAGTAGTTTAGTCAAAAGGTCTTTTTGTCAGATTTGTGATTTTCAAAAAATTACTATATATTCAACAAATCATAGATAATTGTTTTAAATAGCATTAAATGATAGTTTGACTTGGACATTGAAGGTATTAAAGTACACGAAATAATGTAAATTACTTACGATGAGTATTTTTAAAAATAATTATAAATGCCCGATATTTTAGACAGCGATGCGACTGACAGGGGTTAATAATAAATAAATTGTCTCAGGATGTGCTAATGTGGTATTATATTTTTAATAATAATTAAAATATTTGACCTTTCTTCTATCTATAAAAAAAATGTTCTAATTAGTAATTACCTCTCTTTGTATTTCTAATGTCGAACGTAAGAATCTTGTGAACGATCACTGTCACCGGTCAGTGATAAAAATTAAAAATATGAATTTATAATAAAAAAAAATAATATGAAAATATTAAAGTACGTATAATCGACAGTAATTTTCTACGGGCTTATCACCACGTAACAAACATTACCGACTGGTGACTTGTTGCGTAAAATTAACTATTACTTGCTGTAATATAAAAATAAACGTCAAGTGTCTAAATCAAACAATAACTGATCAAACCGATTATTCGAGTACATAGAAAATATATAGAATATACTAGACTATAAGACTCCATAATTCCATAATCAATGTTAAAAATAAATTGTATTATTAATATGTTCATTGTGTACAATTTAATTTAGTAAAATATGTTAACAGTGCACGTTTACACGTATAAATATATTATTTATGATGTCTAAATAATTATGAAAATATATTATAATACATACAAATTTTTATTCGGTACCTATTAGGTCAGGACATGACCGTGACCGTAGTTTCGCCTATGGGCCTATAGTCTATACCATTTATAAACATATATTATATATTTATATCTATAATATTATTATTTAGCCTGCGACAGTAATTTGAAATATTCATCGTAACATAAACTATTCTATATAAGCGTGTCTATATAACCACTCCGGTCGGCGGCGGCGAAATTATGGGGTCACGCCTCTTTTTAAAATGCTATAGGCCAGTGATTCCACCGCGAGCTCATTTCAGGAGCACCAAAGCGAGAATGAAAAAAATTATTTCTAATTCATTGTGGTTAAAAAGACAAAAAAAATAATTGTTTTACGTAAGTATAAAATTACTTATAGCACACTTAGTACTATTTTCGCTTGAGTCGGTCCTTTGTATTAACATTAATAAATGAGGTTCCTTGCGCTTCGTAATTTTTTAGAGGGAACGTAAATATTACATTTCTTTGTTTATTAAACGAAGAAAAAATTACCGTAATCCGTATAAACCGGTGGAAAAGGAAATCAAACTTCAAAATATTTGGTTACTGAAGTATTTGATAGTTGGAAAAAAGATAAAGAGGTATTATTGAATATATTAATGTTTAAATCCTTACATTAATTTTTTTTTTTCATTTTATTTATATTTCC
>NC_042493.1:101464380-101485846 GCF_005508785.2 Acyrthosiphon pisum
AGATACAGGTATTAAATGTTTATGTTTAAATAAGTTTACTAATACAACTTGGTTATAGAATACCTTAAAATTATTTACGTTGAGTTTTTCATAAATTAAAATAGAGTTTGTTAGGAAAGGAAGATTTAATAAATATTTAATGACACCATTTATTGTAACATATAGCTTATGTAGAATGCTATTAAAAGCTCTTCCCCCAATGGATATACCATATGAAAAAACAGATTGTACTAAAGCTAAATAAATAACTCTAATATATATACCTGGATTCATTAAATACATAGAACAATTTCCGTAAAATACCATTTATATAATTTACATGACTATCCCATCTAAATCTATAATCTATTATTAAACCAAGATATTTTAACTCATTGACTTTTTCAAGTTTTACACATTTTGGATCACATAGATTTAAATTAGGATTACATTTAAGAGAATGAACAATCAAATTGTGTCCATGTAAAACATAACTAAAAGAAAAATTAAAACAAATAAATTTAGATTTTAGTAAATTGAACTTCAAATTATTCTTACAGAACCAAGCGTATGCATTATTTAAAATATAATTTGCTTCATGGTACAGCTATCGACTGTTGGTTCAGATATAATAAAGCCGTATCATAAGCAAAACTTATGAAATCTGTATTAATATTTATATTTATATTCAATAAATCATTTATAAAAAATATAAACAACAGTGGGCCTAGGACTGTTCCCTGCGAAACTCCACAAGTTATGCCTCTTGCTTTGATAGTACAATCATGTACTTGAACTATTTGAGTTCTTTCACTTAAGAAAGATATTAATAGATGAATAGCAACTCCACGAATATCTGAATAATCGAGCTTTTTTTTAGCAATAACTCATGATTTACGAAATCAAAGGCTTTTTGCACGTCTAGAAAAATTTCCATTACTTTGTAATTAATATCAATATATTCACGAACAAAGTTATCAAGATGAAAAAGCGCATCAGTTGTTGACAAACCAGTTCAAAAACCAAACTGTGAGTTTGAAATAAATGAATTTTTTTTAAGATAATTTAATAAACGTTTTTTAATACATTTCTCGAAAATTTTTTATACAGTTAAAGATGTGAGATAGGTCTATAATTTCCACATGATAATTTATTACCTGATTTAAATAAAGGAATAACAATATATTTTAAAAGCTAAAAGAAATTCACCCGTTAATAAAGACTTATTAAAAACTAACGATAATGTTATAGAAATAGATTTTGAAATTTTCTTAAGGATGTAGTTTGTTAGACCATGTTCATAAGAAGAATTATAATTTTTAATATTCTCAATATACCCACTAATCTCTTCACTACTAATTGGATTAAGAAAAATACTGTCATTGCTCTGATTTTTATCATTAAAGTTAACTATATCAGAATTCATATGTTCTATTCCTAAATTGTTTCCCACGTTTACAAAAAAGTCATTATGTTCATTACAATTTTCAGTATTAGATTCGTTGACAATTTCATCTTTGTTTGTAATTTTCTTAATTTTATTTGTTTGCTTGCTCGATTTACGTACGATTTAATTTATAACTTTCCATATTTGTTTACTGTCAGATTTATATTGTTCTAATTTATTTTGATAGTACATTATTTGTATACTTAATAGAAGTTATAACGCCAGGTGTAATCCATGCTTTTGTATTTAACAATTTGTTTGGTTTAATTTTATCACTAGAGAAAGATGAATATTTAATAAATTCTTCCATTTTGCTATTAAAATTATCAACCATAGTGTCTACGTTTGAGGTATTAAAACAAGAAAGCCAGTCTTCAGTTTTAACTAATAAATCTAAATGATTTTGCTTAAATTCAAATTATTAGATTATGAATTATGATTATTATGATTATTATAAATTGGAAATACTATAGCTATTGCATAATGATCTGTTATGTCACATCTTAATATATATAGAGAAATTTTAGTCATATCAATATTATTAACGAATATATGATCAATACAAGTTTGAGAATAGCTATAGTTACTCTGGTATAATTATTTATACATGATAAGAATCCATTAAAAGCCATAATATATAGATACTCATTACTAATTTTTGAATTTTTCATAATATCAATATTAATATCTTCACAGATAATATTATATAAATTTTTTTTACACAATCTAGATAAGAATAATTCTAAATTATTGATAACGATATCTTTATCGTCATTGGAAGATCTATAAATACAAATTAGATGGAATAAATCATTATTTATCTTAAGAGTAATATGTAACGAATTGCAATTTTTTAGTACTTGCTTATAAACTGTTATTATTTTTAAAGATTCCCTTACCAAACAGTTACGCCATCACATTTATTTAATGTTCCTAACGAGACCAGGTTTCACGCAGTACGATAACACTAAAATGATTATTTACTGAGCCTAATAAGGCTAAAATGTGCCTTAATACAACTTATATTGATTTGGAAAACGGAGAAACTATCATTAGTCAAAGGTATATCTACTAAAGAAGCAACATACATAGAATTTAAAATATTATCTAAAATAAGCATATTATTAATATTCATTTTAGAAATTAAAATTTATCTTAAAATATTTTGACATTATAAAAATACTAACTCATTAAATCTTATCGACGTCTTCAAGTGACCTAATTTTTACAATATTAGAATTTTCATTTTTTTCTCACCAGCATATCAGAATTGGATAGCCAGATAAATTTATATTGTTTACTTTTAGCCGCTAACCTGGTTTGAGAAAATTGCATCCTTTTGAATTTTGTTAGTCGCTCATTGATGAAAACCTTTTCTTTTGCCCATTTACTATTTATCATATCCGTAGTTATCGTCAGATTACTTTAAATCACTCTCGAAGTTTAAAATCAAATCTTTCTTCTAGAAAATGTCTTCAGACGTTCAGAAACAAAAAAAATAAAAATATATAAAAGTACATAATATGAACATTATCCTATTGGAACAATATAGTAATATAGTATATTGTATAATATAATTAATATTATGTAATTTTATGTTATAATCTTAAAGTAAGATTCTTTTTTGGTCATTTTTAAAATACATTTTTTTTGTCTTTGGCCCGATCTACCACATGGCCACAACCAACAAATGAAAATATTGTGCTAAAGGTATTTCATAAAAATTAGACAAGTGCATGGAGACGGTTTGTCAGCCTAAAATATTTTATATTATGTTTATATTGTAATTATTAATACGGTAGCAGGTTAAGTTTAATTATTATTTGTTTATTATCATATTTGTATACTTTAGAAGTCTCAAATACTCAAAAACAATATTTTATGAATATAACACACAACTAAAATCCTTCTTCTTCGTTTAAACATCTAATATCGTCCAAATTTTAAAATAAAAAACCATTAAAAAATGCGGGTAAGTGGATGTCGCTCTGCTGTACATTAGGTTACAAGTTGGTCAGAGTATAATGGATTGTATTTAACTTGAAATCAATGATATAATATCATTATTCTTTATATAAGAAAAACGATTCTGAGTGGAGACGGTATGGCAATCTAGTTTTAAGATATATTATATGTATACGTATCTATGGTATTAAAAAAAAAATTGACCAATAATAGGTATCTATAATAAATTCCAAATTAATCATATCACAATATCAATCAGGTAACGCGTTATACATCAACAACAAACCGTGGTACTATCATAGATATATAATAAAAACACTTTAGAAGTTTCAATTACCCACAAATAATATTATACAATCATTACAATTACAACAAAATAACTAAAATAGTTATTCCGGGTTTTTTAATATGTAATTTCATCAAATTTGAATTTAAAATTACTATAAAAATAAACTGTGCTTATGTATTTCTTAGAATTTTTGGCAACAGAATTAAATATTTAAGTGGAATCTATTTTTAAATTTTCAATCCTTAGATATAAACATTCTATACATTTTTAACTACAAAATAATTATTCAATTTTAAATTTGATAAATTTTGTCAACATTTTAACTTAAAATGCTTATAAAAAATAATTGTTATATTAATTGCTTATGTATTTTTAATATTTTTCAACTGCCAATGTAAAAATATATCAGGAGCGTTGTATTACATTTTTACACTTTTTAGCCAAACAGATAAAACTTTATTGATATTTATAGAAAAAAAAGAACTAAAAAAATTGAAAACTGACAATATTCGTAAACAGCTCAAAAAGAGTCAAATTATTTTCAACATTTTATCGTGTATAGAAGATTCTTATATAAACATTCTGTGAAATTTTCAAGTATCTAAAGTCATTGGTTTTTCAATTACAACAATATAAGAAAATCATTATATGAGAAATCGAGTGAATATCAAATGATGTAAAAATATAAATTTCAAACGCTCATAAAAATTTAATTTTATTATCTTGTAGATATTTTTTTTTTTGAAAAAGGTAGATTATCCTATAAGGAATCTTGTATTACATATTAAAATCTTAGATTTAAAAAGAAAATTTTTTACGAATTCTTAACTCAAAATAATTTGCCAATTTTCGTGATTTTTCCATATTTTGTCAATTTTTGAACTTTAAATGATAATAAAAAAAAACTGTGAATAAGGATTTTTAATATTTTTCAAATGTCATTGCAACAATATAGTAGGATAAAATAATAAGATAGTAATATGCCACTTTGTGAAACACCTTAAAAGAAAAAAAGTTCCAAATAGTTCGGCCACTGGCCCCGGGGCCTATTGTTATGATTTAACGAGGGGCCAGGGGATTCTACGCACCCCTAGCACCCCCGGTTGTCGCGGCACTGAGTGGGTCATTGTATAATGGTTGTATTAGACTTGAATTCAATGATATAATATCATTGTATAAGAAAAACGATTCTGAGCGGAGACGGTTTGTCAGTCTGGATATTTTATATTTTGTTATTATTTATTTTATCGTGTAAGTCGAATTAATATTTAAATATTATAATTTTTTATTCGTGTCTATGGTGATAAACAAAGCGTTAGAAATTTAAGTCCCATTTTTAGCGATTTTTCGTAATTTTCCGGTGGTTTTCCCCGTGGCATTAAATAACTATTTAGAAAAAATGACCTCTCCAAAGTACCATCTTGATCCAATTTGCTAAAAGATAAGGTACCATATTATATTGAAATCAAAACACTCCTTCTGGAAGAAATTTTGTATGCAGGATATAAAAAAAAAAAATAAATAAATAAACACCATTGTAAAAACAATAGCTTCTTCGCTCCGCTAAGAATCTAAAATTGAAAATTGAAAATGTCCGCAAACAGCTCAAAACCAAACAAAATAATTTTAAAATTGTGAAGTGTTTAGGAAATGCTTATATAAACATTTTAAAAATTCATGTCCCTTAGGTCTTTTGTTTTAGAGTTACATAAAAATCCCAAGTCATTTTTATCATAAACTGTTTTTCCTTAATTTTTCTTTCGTGTTTTCCGGCTCTATTGAAGACTGCTGGGAAATTTTTAGTTTTGACCCCCTAAAGTACAAAATAGATTCATATATTTATTATGGTTGTGATTTGTCTTGTTATTTCACATAACACCACAATAATATTTCTGTGTATCGGGCTATACCAAAAGTTGATTAAATGTTAAATTGTTAATATAATAAATTATTATCTATTGTCGCCCGTCGCCCAGGGCAGGGTCGGCCTGACGATTTGCGCGGCCCAGATCAGAGTAGAATTGTGGGCCCTCAAATGTCATTACGCATTGTCGCCAGTTGGCAGTGGAATATATTTAATATTATGATAATATATACTTAGGTAAAGGGGAACCCCGTAAATAACGTAGAAAAGATAAATTCAAACGCTCATAAAAAATTAATGTTACTTTCCGGTAGATACATATATCGAGTGAATATCAAATGATGTAAAAATATAAATTACAAACGCTCATAAAAATTTAATTTAATTATCTTGTAGACATTTTTTTTTTTTTTTGATAAAGGTAGACAAACATATTATGATGCATATTGTATTACATTTTCAAATCTTAGATCCAAAAAGAAAATTTTTCATGAATATCTAACTCAAAATAATTTGCAAATTTTCGTCATTTTTACGTATTTTGTCAATATTTGAACGTAAGATGATTATAAAAAAAAATTTTGACCATGGATTTTTAATTATTTTCGTCCGCCTTTGAAACAATATAATAGGATCCTTCTATTAAATTGTCAACTTTTTAAACGAACAAATAATATTTTATTGATATTTATAGAAAAAAAAATAAAATTGAAAATGTCCGTAAACAGCTCAAAATAAATCAAAATATTTGGAAAATATTATGGTTTATAGAAAATGCTGATATAAATATTCAATCAATGTACCTACGGTCATTTTTATAAGAGTTGCACCAAAAACCAAAATCGATATTTTCGAAAACAGATTTTGTGTAAAAATTACCGTTTTTCCTTAATTTTTCTTTTGTTTTTCACGGCACTTTTGAAAACTACTAGAATATTTTCACTTTTGACTTTTTTACAGAGGAACGATAAAAAACCGTCACGACACACGTTTCTATGACATCGTTGAACAATATAAACCAATATTAGTTATATTTATATAATTTATAATGAGTTATTTTTATCGTCAATACATTTATTATACAACGGACTATACCTAATGTTACTAATAGATCATACGCCACCGCGATTGATATCTATAGTATGGGCCACGAAAACGTTCGGATGATTCTAGCACCTCCAGTGGCCCGTACTGTATATTTTTTCTCGTGCAAAACAGTTTTTTGTATGTCGTATATTTGTAAGACGCAGACAACATATGCGGGTGTAGCGACCTCTTAATATTATTATAACATTATGTTTTATTAGGTACTATATTATATATATTTGAATAGTTTTTCCACTCATTTTAATTTGTTAGTGGTATATATTATTATTCATATTTATGTTAATTTTTCTTAAGAATTGTAACTATAATATAAGAATAAGCATAAATTATATTGGCAATACTAAATTATGTTTAAATTATACAATATTATATTATCTATTATATTCTAATATGTAGATTATAGAGTCCATTAGCTTATTATTCAAACGGCGTACGATACTCATTAATTTTGTGTAAGACTAGAATGTTTCATATGTGAACATGTGACTCGTTTGCAGTTTGTGTATGTACTGGTATAGGCAGCAGATATAAGAATGTCAAAATCAAAAGTTATAACTGACATCTATTGTTATTTGCTCTTTGCCAATAACATGCTTTATATAATATAATAATGAATATGTAATTGTGAATATGTCCACATATTTTTTTATGGTATACCTCCTATATATTCTTTATATTTAAAAATTAAAATTAATAATTACCACTAACTATCAAATAATTAACATACAAAATTGGTTATTAAATAAAATACATTTTAAATATGTAAAATTGATGTATATTTAAGATTGAATAATAATTCTGTTCGAATATTATTTAGTTTAATAAACCGACAAAATATGTACCTAAGTATTAGGTCCTAATAGTATTTCAATATTAATTATTTATATTTATTAAAATTAGTTAATAAATAAGTTAATTAATTTAATTTTAAATTTATTAAAATTAAAATAACTTTTGGATTTCATCATTAAGAGACACACCGCTATCTACTTCTTTCAGTTCAACTTCTTTTCTATCCCATGGTCCAGGATTTTCATCGTATTCCTATGAACACAAAATATAGTTTTAAACTATTAAAAATATTGAGCTGGTATACTCTTTAAATAAACATACCATAACATATGTGTTTCCTTTCAATGAAGATAGATATCGGTTTATTTTAATATTTGAGTTCTTGCGTACACCAATAAGAGAAACTCTACGAACTAGTGTTGGTATCTAAAAAATATCATTGTAAATATTACAAAAAATTTGGTTAGCCATATCAATAATTAATTTTCTTAAGGTAAATTGTATTATTATATTTTCTACTCACTTTTTTTAATGAAACATAGTTGGGCAAAGCAAATATGTTTTTAGAGGGAATCATAAAAGTTTCCCCAAAATCAATTAAGACACATTCGACGTTATTTGTTTTTTCAAAATCTTGCATCAAGACCCTAGCTCTATAAATCCCTCCGTTATTCATTGTAGAATATACTGCCACGAAATCGCCAGTCTTTACAGCTATTGGTTTGTATTGTTCACCTATAAAAATAAATATTCGTATACACTATAATATGCATCAAAACAAGTTCAGTTTAATATTTACAAAGTAAAATTTCTAAACCATTAGTTTTAGTTTTATTAATTATAGGCCCTGGTATTATGCACTTAAGTATTAGTTTACTAAATTACTTGAATTTACTTTGTTGGAAAATTGCTTATCACATTATTTTTTTTTTTTTTTTTAGTTTAAGAAATAATATATATTACTGAAAATTGAATCTTACTATTTTCTCCTTTTAGCCGGTCCAAAACATTTTTAAATTTTTTATATAATTTTATTTTTCTCACATAAATATTATTGACATTTTTTCCAAATAAAAATTCAACATGATCACCACTTTTCCATTTATTTGAAACCCTGTTTGAACCTGAAAATGGAAATACATATTTTATTAATAATTTTGTAAACAATTGAAAGATACACTATGAACAATGAACATAATATATTTAGATAATTGAGAATTCAAAACATATTTTTTAGGTTCTATCATACCTACAGTAATAGTGATATATGTAGAATATTATACTTTTGAAAACAACGTTTCCACCAAATTTTTTTTATAATTAAGAAAACCTGAATTTGTTATATCTTTGAAGTTTATTCATTAGTTGATTGATAAAAATAGGGATATTTGGAATCGATAATAATGAGTTGCTATTTTTAAAAATTACCTACGTTAAATTGTACATATAAAAGAAATAAAGTTGCTATGCAATATAATAATTTTTGAGTTTTCCAAGACATTAGTAAGGCAAGGTAACGGGTGGGGTTGGAATTTGAATTCAGTGATCAACAATTGCACACAAAATAATGTTTCTTAGCAGAGATAGGATGTCAACCTCTATTTCAAACATTTAGTAACATCGCTCATAATCTAAAATATCTTACATTGGTAATCAGTTTAATATTAACTATACACATTTAAATTTATTCTCTTACATAAATATTGCATTCAATAATTTATATAACTGTAACTGTATATTTACCATTAGTAGAAAAAGCGGTATCGCCAGTTCTCAATTCAATATTCGATATGACTTCTAGTTCTGGTTTGTTTATCAACACTGTCTCGTTTTCAGTAATATTTTGTGGTTTTTCATTAAATTCTTCTACAAATTAAAAATATTATTATGAATTATTGAAATATTTTTTATCTCTTAGTACAGGCAAATGTTTAGATATATAAAGTAATAACAATTTAAATAGATATTATTTACTCAACAAATAAAAAAAAAGATGGATACTAGAAATTAGATAATAATACTTTAAAAATATTAAATACTATTACCAGTTTGCGTTGATGTACATTTCATTAAATAATTAGAGTGCATATAAGATCCATTTTCCATCTCTTTTAACTTCACATTTTCTAGAAAAAAAATAATAGTAATAGTGATGTATGTAGAACACTATATTTTTGAAAAAAATGTTCCCACAAACTCTTTTTATAATTAAGAAAATCTATATTTGTTTTATATTGAAGTTTATTCATTTGTTATATGATAAACATAGGGATATTTGGAATCGTTAATAATAAATTACTATTTTTAAAATTTACCTACGTTTAATTGTGCACATATATACTGTCCAAATTTATTAGTCCTTTAATATAACCAATCAATTAGTCAAAACAATTAATTGATTTAATTGAAATTTAAGAAATAAAGTTGCTATATAATATAGTAATCTTCGAGTTTTCCAAGACATTAGTAAGGCAATATAATGGATGGGTTAAATTTGAATTCAATGATAAACAATTGCATATAAAATAATGTTTCTAAGCAGAGATAGCATGTCAACCTCTAGTTCTAAGAACATTTAATAACATCGCTAATAATCTAAAATAGCTTACATTGGTATTGATTTTAATATTATCTTTACATATTTAAATTAAATCTCTTACATTAGTATTACATTCAATAGTTTATATAATTATAAATGTTATATTTACCATGATAAGTATCAATCATCAATTCAATATTTGATATGCCTTCTTGTAAACTTGTGTCAGTTAACACTGTCTCGTTTTCAGTAATGTTTTGTGGTTTTTCATTAAATTCTTCTACAAATAAAAAATATTATTATGAATTACTGATGTATTTTTTTATCTATTAATACAGGCGTAAGTTTTGATTTATAAAGTGATAAAAATTTAAAAACATATTATCATTTATTCAACAAATAAAAGATAGATCTAGAAATTAGATAATAATACTATAATAATATTAAATAATATTACCAGTTTCCGTTGATGTACATTTCATTAAATAATTATAATTAATATATGATCCATTGTCTATATCTTTTAGCTTTACATTTTCTAGACAATTTCTAGAATTTTCATCGAACTCCTAAAAACAATATAGTATATATATATATACAATTAAATAACATTTTATTTTAAAATTATAATGAACATAATTATAATATCTATAAGACTTTATGTAAAATATTATTTGAACTAAAAATATTTGTATTCTTATATGTTATAAGTAACAAATAATAATAATAAAATTGTATAGCATCAATCCTTGCTATTGTGATAGATTATTATAATTATTATTATTATTATTGCTACATTTAATTCATTATATAAATGATTTTTTCTTATTAGTCTATTAATTATAATTACAAAATAATAAGATTCATATCTTTTATTCAAACAATTTTAAATAGGTATAGTATACATTACGTACAATCATAAATGGCTTTCCAACATTACAAAATGTTTGGAAATAACCCTCAATTTTTTTTGTTATTTGTATGTCTTTTAAATCACTGAGTCCTATTTTAATAGCTATTCCAGGCTGAAATTGAACAAATAAAAATAAATAGAAATAAAGATTAGACTACACATTTATAAATAGTAATTATATTTTTATTGTAAACTGGAAAACACTCTTGACTTAAATTATGGTAATAATAATTCATAGAATAAATTTATTCATAACAAAACATAAATCATTAAAAATGAAATTATAAATTAAAAGTACAAGAAAAAATACCTTCTTCAATTCATCAGCCAATTCATAAACAACATTTGATGGAACGGTTTCAATGTTGCCAAAATCGATGTAGAAAACATCATAACTACCTTCATTATTTTTTAATATTTTTCCTCTATAAAAGCCATCAATTTCAGATGAAAAAACTTTGACCAAGTCTCCCTCAACTGGATTATACTTTAGTATTTTATCTAATAATAAAAAAATACATGTATAAATTAATTGTTTTGTAGTTTATTACATAAAATAATTGCGAATATCCAACTATGGTACTATTGGTAATCTCGAACTATCTATTGTTATATGAAGACTAAACTAGTTAGTATAACAACAATTTTGATTATAAAAATGACGTTTTAAAGGTTATACTGAAAATATTTTTAAAAATATGAAAATTTTGGAATATATATTTTAAATTTACAAATTTCACAAGTTATTTTTAACAATTTGACCAGTAAGAAATATACATTTATTTTTACCTGTATCCATAGTTGTGTTTAATACGGTATCGTAATCAACAAAATCGTAACCGCCATTATTGCCACATTTTATAGCTTTTCCAACATACAAACAAGTAAAATCTTTAAAATAAGTCAAAATGCAAATATCCTC
This sequence comes from Acyrthosiphon pisum, assembly GCF_005508785.2. NCBI lineage: Eukaryota > Metazoa > Arthropoda > Insecta > Hemiptera > Aphididae > Acyrthosiphon > Acyrthosiphon pisum. The sequence continues at coordinate 101,476,198 of NC_042493.1, forward strand.
ATTTTTTAATGGCACATTGTTCAGTTTTTCTTCGCTAAGGAAGCTACCTTTTCTGAAAGTTCTAGATAAATGTAAGCTGTAAATATAAATTTTTCTATGAACATATTAATCAAGTAGTAATTTGACACAAGATAATTATATTTACCTTGATTCATTAATATCATGGCCGATGGTCATATTATATTTTACACTTATAATGTTTGAATCTTTGGTAGAGTTAAGGCTAAAACAAATGTAAATATTAATAAATTAAAGAAACTTGGGATTAAAATAAAGGCATAATGTAAACTGAAAATGAGTTGTAAGCCCAAGAACCTTTAGAGTAGTGATGCCTAACTTTCTTTTGGCAAAATTCATAAAATTTCACCTTTGATCACCAATTATAAACATTTATAAAATACTTAGAATATATTAATATTTGTACATTATTTCAGCCTAATAAATGGTAGCAGGTTTTAAAACAGGCTTTATTGCTATAAAAATGTACACAGAGACGTATTTAGGAATTTTGCGCCTCAGGTGAGAAAAAAAAAACTCCCCTCTCCCAACCTGCGTTTTTCAGCTATATGTGTATTCTTATAAAAAACACATGACAGTGAAACCACTGTATTCTTCGCTACACTCATAATCGGAAAAGTATATTAGGTTATTAATAAACCGTGATTCCAACACAAATAATTTAACGCACAAGGTATACATAAAAAATTAATTTATATTAACGTTAATTACTTACTCTTTTCTTGATTCTAATAACTGGTTTCCATTAACACAATTTTCCAACTTTATATCATTACATTTAATATCAACAAGAACAGCTCCTTCATATAGATTCTAAGAAGAAATAAATAATTATAACAATAATAGTAAAATATACAACAAAAACTAATAAGTATGAATATTAATAGCTATAAGTTATAACTCAATATTTACACTCTCTGACAGAAGGGGTTTTATTGAAAATGTTGTTTTCTTCGGTATAAAATCTTTGAATGTGACTGATAAAGCCTAGAATACAATAGTTGTTTAACATTAAGTGAATAATTAAATGTAGGCGTTTAAAATGTAAATGACTTTTACTTACTAATGGTTCATACATAAAATAATATGGAAGAACAAACAGATTTTCTAATTTAGTTTCATAAACAGAGCCATAATCAATTAATTCAATTAGGGTATTGTCAGTTACAAATTCATTGAAACTAATTAGTTTACCTCTGAACCTTAATAAACACAGAACATAATTTATAAAAGTAGACACTTGTTGTATGTTGTGTATTATATAATTTAAGTACATTATTTCTTAATTAAATACTAAAAAAATTACCATTTGCCTTCAATTTCAACAGCAACTATTTTACATATTTCAAATTGTGTAACTTTATCAAATAAGCTACTCTCTAATGAAATTGATTCCATGTCCTTTTTTCGCTTTTCCATATTTTTCTTTGTTGTCACTACGTACACATTTTTCAAACCACTTTGAATCAAATGAACCTATTAAAATAAAATAAATATTATAATCTTTAATATTAAAAAAAAAGTATTTTATTGATATTTAGTTCAATTTTAGACATGTATGTGGTATTTTTTGCATACTAAGTATTATTTTTTTAAGATTTATCTAATTTTTAACATATTATTATACAGGCACAGACTGATGAAAATCTGCAGAGGATGGTACATAATTTGATGGTAATTGTGAAAAAGGTTAGGACTTATTAAAACAAATGTAGCAATGGATTTTTGTAAAGATCTTATTTCTGTGCATTATTAAGCCGTTTATATAGCCTAAACGTGGGTTTAGTAAACTTTGTGGGTTTCAGAATTAATTATTTCATAAGCGTTACATTAATAATAAAGTGAATATAGAATAAATGGCTTTTTAAACTGCTTATCCTTATTCCCTATTGGTTCTTAAAAATGTATTTTTTACGGTTATTATAGTTATTTTTGAAATAATAGATCTACGGTTTTATCAGATAACAAGGACTAAGGTATAATCGTGTAGACTAGCATAATATGTTGAAATCCACTTTTTTTTTATTCAAAGAATCATAGAGAATGACATAATAATATATTATTATATATTTGTAAATATTGTGTTTAATGTTTTTTTATATAAGGCAATATATGAAATATGGTTCTTCAATAATTATATATACATAATTCTGCATGCGTACCTATTGCATTTGTGTAAATCAAAGACTGTAGGCCACCACCGTTTAAAAATTATAATGAGCTACATAGGTTTAATATAAACTATTTGAAACAATCCTTGTACAATGATTAGGTACACAAAAGTAAAAATGAATAATAAATATCTAATATTAATACCCTCCATATCAAACATTCAAAAGTAAAAGCACAACTATTATAATTTATGAACATACCTCGGTCCATGTGTTCAAAGGCAAGAACTCCAAAACTTGTTTGGACGTAAGAGGAGTGAAAGCCATTGTTATATACGTTTATAGTAATTTAATTAAAAATAATGATATTTTTAACAAAAATAACCAGGTTCACTCGTTCAAAATTACGAAAGACGTGACTAATTAAACGCAATCGCAATATTTCAAAAAAAAAAAAAAAAAATGAAAATGTTTAGTCGTTGCTAATCGCTAAAATCGCGAACACGAGTTTGCTGCGATCGTCTGAGATATGATAAAGATTATCGGTACCACGATTATTATCAGTGATCCAGCATTGCCGCCAACGTGAAAAAACATAAAAAATTATTTACAGTGATGTCCATGTGGCTACTATCTCGCTGTTCTGTGCACGGACAATAAAATCGATTTCAAAATTCTGATTGTTCAACTCCTTTTTGGTGTATCACGTACTGTGGAAGCAATGTATTTTGAAGTATACCTAAATTATATTATATTTTAATGTAAAGCCATCCCGACTGGTTTTAAATCATTAACTTGTTTTAAATTTGATACATTAATTTGACGTTAACTAATATAAGTATAGGTATGTAGTAAGTAAGAATTACAAAAATTGAATGTATAAAATATAAATGATACATTTTTTTTTTTTGCTCATGAACTATACTTTTTTATCGTATCTTTAAAAGCGGGGTCTGTCCAACTGTTGCAAAAGCCCGGGGCACGGGCCGAGGACCCTGCTCGCCATTTCCTAGGGCGCGGGGTGACTTTGATCAGCTATGCTGCAGATGACCTAAATATAAATTTTATCGTTTTATTGATTACTACAAATAACAGTACTGTCAACAATTATTAATTTAACTTAAAATTAAAAAATATTACAGCAACATCGATCAGCAGAAACATAATAATACAATTCTTATCTTAATGTTGTTTTTTTTTAAATCTTTTTAGGGTTTTATTGCCTTATTTCAAAATTTACTATGCTTTTTCTATAGTATTGTAAGTGTTGCAGCCGGGATCGAACAATAATAGACCGTGCGCCCGCGTGTATCCACAATACTTTACATCGCATGAAATAATATAATAATTTCACGACAGGTATGCCTGCGACCTGCTTAAGTCTACGTGAGTAGAGGTGTGTGTAGTTCGATCAGCAATGAGCGAAATTGCCGTGCAAATACTGATGAAATACGTCTGAAGTGAGTGTGTACATGTGTATATCTGTATTGAGTATATGTGTGTGTGTGTGTGTGTACTTATATTAGAATAAAATGTCAACACGAATTTACGATATTAAATATAATAATATAATATAATAAATGTTTCAATATACACAATAAACAAATGTTATGGCCCTTTTGGCCCAACAGTCAATTACAAAATAATAAGATTCATATATTTTTTCAATCAATTTTAAATAGGTATAGTATACATTACGTACAATCATAAATGGCTTTCCAACGTTAAAAAATGTTTGGAACATATCCTCAATTTTTTTTGTTGTTTGTATATCTTTTAAATCACTGAGTCCTATTTTAATAGCTATTCCAGGCTGAAATTGAACAAATAAAATTAAATAGAAATAAAGATTAGACTACACATTTATAAATAGTAATTATATTTTTATTGTTAACTGGAAAACACTCTTGACTTAAATTATGGTAATAATAAACCATAGAATAAACTTATTCATAACAAAACACAAATCATTAAAAATGAAATAATAAATTAAAAGTACAAGAAAAAATACCTTCTTCAATTCATCAGCCAGTTCATAAACAACATTTGATGGAACTGTTTCAATGTTTCCAAAATCAATGTAGAAAACATCATAACTACCTTCATTATTTTATAATATTTTTGCCCTATATAAACCATCATTTTCAGATGAAAAAACTTTGACCAAGTCTCCCTCAACTGGATTATACTTTAGTATTTTATCTAATAATAAAAAAATACATGTATAAATTAATTGTTTTGTAGTTTATTACATAAAATAATTGCGAATTTCCAACTATGGTACTATTGGTAATCTCAAACTATCTATTATTATATGAAGACTAAACTAGTTAGTATAACAAGATTAAAATATATCTCAGGCATACCTTCAAATACTTCTATTAGTTCATTGTAAACTGGTTAATCGATACTTTTTGTAAAAATATATAAATTTTCATAATTAGTCCAATGATTTAGAACTATACTCCTCAACACCTCTGTTTTACCAGAACCCGATGGACCAAATAATGTATAATATAGACTATTATAAATAATGTATAATATTTTTAAAAAGTATGATACTTTTATTGAAAAAGTTCAAACTAAAACTTGGATACCTACGAATAACCCCCAACTTAATACACCTAATAAAGATACAATTTTTAAAATAAATAATATGGATAATTTTCTGTATATTAGAAAAACAAATTTTTATATAAATAGTAGATATTTACAAAACGATGTAAAAGAATATCCTAAAGATTCAAAAATACAACTAATTGATAATTTTGTTCTATATTTATTTACTAAAGTTGAAGTTAAAATACATGGTAAAACAATATCTATTATTGAGTATGTAGGAATACAAAGTAAAATTAATGGTGTAATTAACACCTACTCTCTGAAATCAAAAGGACCAACTATAAACTCAGGTTTTGTAAGCAAATTTAAAGGTGGTGGTACGTTTTGTGTACAGGGTAACTTATCACAATTTGGTTTACCATTTTTCAAAGACTATCCATAGCCTCTCTTCAATTGTGACATGGAATTGTTTTACTAGAAATACAGATGATGATGCATTATTAAAAAAAGATATTGCAGGAACAGCAGATGGTAAAATTATTATTGATGAATTTGTAATTAAAACTCAAATTGTAGAATACGATCGTATACAAAACGTTTTATTGATAAATGATTTAAATAAAATTTCTCTAGAAAAAAATTATAGTATTAATTATAAAGCATGGCAATGTGTTGAGGAAAGAAATATAATAGGAAAAACTATAAAAATTGATTTATTATCTCAAATTGAAAATCCTCCTGTATTTATGGTTTTGTTTTTCAAACAAACAAATTAGATACTCAAAATCATGATCCTGATGAATTTCATTATTGTAATCTTAGAAACTATCGTTTTGAAATAAATGGAATAAGTTATTCTGCAGAACGTAAGATGAAGATTTTAAGAATAATAAATTTTTTTAATCTCATGAGGATTCAATGGCTTATAAATTAACTTATCATAAAAATACTCAAGAACTTCCATTGATGTATGATGACCCAATTGATTTTAAGGAATATAGATCAATATTTCTAACTAAAACAGTTTATCAACCAAATAATAATTTAACTACAACTAAAAAAAATATTATTTTACATATTGAGTTACATGAAGATTTACCTAAAGATACAATTTGTTAATTTTTTTTCATAAGAGAAGATGAATTTTTGTTTGATATTGAAAAAGGTACTTTTGAAGAACTTTAAAGTATAATTTATTATATATATATATATATATATATTTTGTTTTCAATAGAAATATTCTATTGAAAAATAATTTAAAATGTATTCTTTAATTAAATCAAGATGAACAATAAAATCATTATCATCATCAAAAACATATTTTTTACCATTTTGATCTATAATATCTATATTTATTAATTGAAAAGATCCATTAACTGGTATGTACATTATTGGATTAGAGATGAAGAGATGAAAAAGATTTTTCAATTATATTGCAATGAACATCTAATAATCGTTTATTTATATGACTATTATTTAAGACTTCTCTAATGTGTTTATATAAATAATACATATTATCAATCCCTAAACTTAATTTTAAATTTTTGTACATCAAAAAATCAGTTTTTGAAGTTAATGTAATAACATTTTTATCATTTTGTAATTTGATACCTGAAGGTAATAAACTATTCAATAGTTCAATGGAATAGTTTCCTTTTATTATAGTTTTAACATTATTACTTCGACTTGTTATAACACCATTATAATTTTTAAAAAAACCTTGTGTATATTAATGTATGGAATTATTATCTGGTTTAAAGAATGAAATTAAATACTCATCCATTATAATAGAATTATGATAGTTAGTATCAATATTTAATTTATTTTTTTCATTTATGCTAAGTTTTATAAAATTGTTGTTTCTATCAGCATTCAATATTGAATCTAATTCATCTATTGAATAAATACCAATAGGTATTTTATAAATATTATCATTTGAATTTTAATCATCATTATAATATATTGTAATTTGACATTATTTCTCCATATTAACATATTGTTCATTGGAAGTAGGAACATACATTGTTGATTTATTAATAGGATATGAAAAATCAATTGTTATGTTTTGAAAGCCTACAATTTTTTTTTAATTTTCATCTAAAATATAATAACAAGGAGATATTATTTCAATTTTTTTATTAACATAAGATAACAATATTATAGGTTTTAATAGTTTATTTAATTCTGTAATATATGGTAGTTTGGTCAGTTTGGAGCACATTAATCAATGTGGGCACCGAACCTATATTTATCGTGTCGCGTTTTCGTGTCGTTCGTCGAACAATTACACTGTACATTTTCCATTAATTGCGTTATTATATTACATTATTTTGATATGCACCTGTGACAAAATGAATATTTTTACCATCGTACATAGGTATCTTATAAATTTTTTATGTATCAACCTCACGAGCCGCCACTGCGCGCTACTATTATGATTATCATTACGCGGTCGTTCGCTCGCGTATTACTATATTACAAGGCTGGGCAAGTTAATATATTTTTTTAACTAGTTTAAGTTAAAAGTTAATACACACTTTTTGTTGACTTTTTATTAAGTTAAAAATAGATAATTTGTTTATGCGACGTTAGCGTACTTTATTTTTTTACAACCCAAAACTAAATTTTAGACTTTAGTGTTTATACTTTCCATAAAAGTCAGATTTAAATGATATACATTTTTAACTTTAAATATTTCACGGTCAATATAAAAATGAAATAGACTAAAATGATTAAATATAATAAAATTAAAACAAAATAAATTAACTTTACTTACTCCTTAAAATGAAAAATGATTTCGTTAATTTCATGTTAATTAAAAAAGAAATTTAGTTAGTTAACAGTTAATAAGTTAATAAAAAGTCAAAAGTAACTTACTAGTAAAGTTAAAATTATATTAATTTTTTAACTTAACTTTAACTTTTTAACTCGTTAATCCCCAGCCTTGCTATATTATTTATATATTATATTGTGCGGGTGTGTATAATATATGAATCTATAATATATTATGTATATAGTCACAACTTGCTACAGGTTTATAATGGTGTGAAAAATATATATTATTAGGTAAATACTACTTCAATACTTTATTATCATAATTTCATATTGCAGACATTTTCAATAATATTAATATAATATATTATTATGTACTTAGTACAAAAATTGGTTATCGATATGTAACGCAAATATTTTTTTTTGACTAGTGTATAGGGTAATCGATAATTGTGAAGGACCATTCGATAGATTTAACTTATAGTAATTGTATCTACCGAAAAGATTGAAGGCGTCTAGGGTAGGCAACCAAAATGCGGCACGATTTACGTTTCCAACGCGACCGTATGACAACGCCTGTTCTCAAGATATAAGCAATCCGACACACAACCCAACGATGTGACGGGGGGCAGCAATGATGCGACAATGGACACGAAGGAACAGAAAAATGAATACGAACGAAAAAATGGAAGCTGATTACTAGCGAGCGTCTCCAGTACACACACACCACAATAACAAAATAGAATTATAATACGAACTCTTTTTGGATATGTTGACACACAACGTTAAAAAAAAAAAATCAAAATCAAATATATAAACTATGGCGGTGTTTACATTGATTTGGCAACGACATTAGAAATACGTTTGTATGGAGTGGATCATGTGTGTAATGCGTAGGATGAGACGGTGAAGAGCGGGGAGAAAGGAGTTGTCCATTGTGCATGCTGTACATTGTCACCATTACAGACGGAGAGGCGGAAATGCTGACGACAGCAGCATGAACAACTAATGCGTTTTAAGAATGTGCTTTTAATTAAACACGATTTCAAAAATCATTAATAAATTTCAATATTTGTTTTCAGAAATACTCTTTTAATATTTTTTTACCTGTCAACACGTTATTATTATTATTGTCGATGTATACGTGCTACTTTCATGATCAGGGCTCGTAATTTCATGCATTTGCATATAAATCTTGCTAAGGTGTATTTAATATACTATATGACATAGAAATCCATTTCAAGGTACCACGGTCGAATAATTTATGTGAAGTCTAATTTTGCATGTATTTGCATATTAAGAGGTTTCTTGCCTATCTGCCATTTTTATGCATATTTCTATTTTATCAGGCATATTATACATGACTTTGATATTCCTATTCATGTTATTATATCTATATTAATTTTATTATAAAACGCGGTCGTCAGATTTAACATGAATTATCGACAAAGACGTACAGTACATTATTCGCAGTTCACAAAGGCTCAAGAATATAGTATTTAAAATCTATTTTTTTTTTAATTGTAACATTAAAAAATGAAATATAACTATAAAAAAATGAAAGGATAATTCATGTTATTTCAAAAATTGTTTAAGATTATTTTAGTAAATATTTTTTGAGTGCATAGTTTTAGATATTTAGTGCATATAAATGCGTATTTTTGAACTTTTTAAAGCATATTTCAATGTTCATTTTGCCAATTTTGAGTGCATAAATGCATGCTTCTTTAGGCATTTTTTAGGGCATGAACTTACGAAACCTGATTATGACTATCATTACGCGCACACTTAATCGCGTATTATCATATTATTAAATTTATTTATGTTATAAATTTTATATTACCCTGGCGCGTATAATATAAAATGACTATCTATATATTGTTATGTGTATAGTCACAGCTCGCTACAATATTTTTGGCTCCAGCAATTATAGGTATAATATGACAAACAATTTTAAAAACGATAAATTGTTAACAATATTATATCCCTACAACAATAATAATTATTATTATTATCCGCGCATACATGAATATACTGCAACTACTCAACATAAAAAAAGGTGGGTAAGTGGATGTCGCTCTGCTGTACAGTAGTTAGAAGTGGGTCACTGTATAATGGACAGTATTAAATTTGAATTCAATGATATAATATCACTGTATAAGAAAAACGATTCTGAGCGGAGACGG
>NC_042493.1:101485896-101490480 GCF_005508785.2 Acyrthosiphon pisum
GTTTAATATAAAACTATTTGAAACAATCCTTGTACAATGATTAGGTACACAAAAGTAAAAATGAATAATAAATATCTAATATTAATACCCTCCATATCAAACATACAAAAGTAAAAGCGCAACTATTATAATTTATGAACATACCTCGGTCCATGTGTTCAAAGGCAAGAACTCCAAAACTTGTTTGGACGTAAGAGGGGTGAAAGCCATTTTTATATACGTTTATAGTAATTTAAATAAAAATAATGATATTTTTAACAAAAATAACCACGTTCGCTCGTTCAAAAATCAAAATCACGAAAGACGTGGCTAATTAAACGCAATCGCAATATTAAAAAAAAAAAAAAAAAATGAAAATGTTTAGTCGTTGCTAATCGTTAAAATCACGAACACGAGTTTGCTGCGATCGTCTGAGATATGATAAAGATTATCGGTACCACGATTTTTATCAATGATCCAGCATTACCGCAAACGTGAAAAACATAAAAAAATTATTTACAGTGATTTTCATGTGGCTTTCATCTCGCTGCTCTGTGCACGTACAATAAAATCAATTTCAAAATTCTGATTGTTCAACTCCTTTTTGGTGTATCACGTACTGTGGAAGCAATGTCCTTTTAAGTATATTATATTTTAATGTTTAGCCATTCCGACTGGTGTCGTCTGTGAAATTCACAGTAGTATATTATCAGGTAGGTAATCAGTGCCGCAACTAGAGATAAAAGGGCCCAGGTGCGAGTCAAATTTTGGGGGCCTCCTATTTTAAACTTTTGTTTTACAAAATTGCATAGCACCAAAAGCGCAATTAAGGGTTGGCTTACAACTCCCTGGTAACAAAAAAAAACCCAGAAAATAATAAAGACACATGGTTTCCCATCTCAGGCCGCTAAACTATTTTATTTTGGCTTTTCAAATAATGTCTGTAAAATATAGTAGGTACATACCAATTACAATATCAAAAAGCAAAACAACTTTTATCACTTTATTTGAATTAATTAAAAATTGATTAATAATTTATGTGTTTATATTTTTTAGATTCTGAGCGGAGCAATTAATGTATTGATTTTACAATGTTGTCTTATTTTAATTTTGAATATCTAATTTAAAAATTTTTTTTATACTGTCATCACTTTTTAGGACAGTAAAAATGGTTAGATTTTCTTCAACAGTATCTTTTCTGTACTTGGGTGGAGGTGGGGGGGGGGGGGGTCAAAAGTAAAAAATTTCAAATAGTTTTCTAAAATGCCATGAAATTTTTTTGTAATTCAAAGACGAATAACTGTAGATACATGAAAATTTCACCAAATTTTTATTTTATCAATTCTTATACTTGATAAAATTTTCTATACTCGTTTTGAGCTGTTTACGGATGATTTAAATTTTTTAGTTTTTTTTCTATGAATATCAATAAAGTTTTATTTGTGAGGCCAAGTCATAGTTAAAAAAATGGGTAAGTGGATGTCGCTCTGCTGTACAGTAAGTTACAAGTGGGTCACCGTATAATGCATAGTATTAAATTTGAATTCAATGATATAATATCAATATATAAGAAAAATGATTTTGAGCTGAGACGGTACCTATATCAGCCTAGGTATTAGACATATATATACTTATCTATAGTATTAAAAAAAAAAATGACCTATAATAGGTACCTGTAATAAATTCCAAATTAATCATATCACAATATCCATTAGGTACTTATATTGCGTTATACATCAACAACAAACCGTGATAGTGTGATACTATCATAGATATATAATATTATATTTTAGAAGTTTCAAGTACCCTCGAATAATATTATACAATCATAACAAAATAATTAAAATAGTTATTTTAGGTATTTTAATATGTAATTTCGTCCAAATTTTAACTTAAAATGAGTATAAAAACAAACTGTGCTTATGTATTTTTTTAGATTTTTTGGTAACAGGAGTAACTAATTACGCGGAATATTGTTTTAAATTTTCAATCCTTAGATATAAAAGTTGAACATTTTATGGATTTTTAACTACGAAATAATTATTAAATTTTAAACTTGATAAATTTTGTCAAAATTCAAACTTAAAATGCTTATAAAAAAAAATTGTGCATATGTATTTTTAATATTTTTCAACTGCTATTGTAATAATATATCAGGAGCATTGTATTACATTTTTACACTTTTTGGCTCAGCAGATAAAACTTAATATTGATATTTAAAGAAAAAAAAACTAAAAAAATTGAAAACTGACAATGTCCGTAAACAGCTAATTGTTAAAATAAATCTTTTGATACTGTCTATATAATTTTCGAACTGTTAAGAAGATGCCAATACTCATTTATTGAACAATGATAACCGTAATTAAGCTACCAAACATTATATTGAAGATTTTAATGAAAGTTCAGATAGCTAGTCGTCCGTATCAAGTGTATCGTTGTCATCTACCTACATCAATTACCGGGGAAAGTGAAATTGGTTATACATACACCTAGCGTGACACTAGAACAATGTTCAAATACATATTTTTCAGGTTACTTGGGGAAAAATGTGTAGAAAAATTTAAGTGTAGATTATTGTAGTTGTGTTTATTTAATAAATTTTACTAAAATATATTAATCATTAAGAGAACAAAAAAAAAATAAAAACAAAATTGTGTACCTATTGGTACGCAAATGTTTGAACTTTGAATTATAGTATTTAGTATTACATGGAATCTTGTTTTAAATTTTCAATCCTTAGATATAAAAGTTGAACATTTTATAAATTATTAACTAAAAAATAAGTTCTTATAACTCTTGAGTACGTTTCATATTTCAGTACACACCTTCCTTTATTATTCATCACTAAAAATGTTGTAAATGACGATTCTGTCGTTTAGATTTAATATTAAAAAAAATTTTATACTCCTTAAAAAATTGTGGTCTTTGAAACTTGTTTATTTTTAACACGTATTAAAAAGTTACCTACATTTTAATCCTCGTCTCCTCGTATCTAATACCAGATTGACATTGACATTCTTATGTCAACTATATTCAGTAGAAACAAGACAAACATGTACCGATGTATCTGTATGTAGTGTAGATGCTGTTAGTTTTTTCAGGGGATTTTTATTCCAATGTTACCTATCTCCATGTTGTAGTTCAGTGCATACGTACCTATACTGTAAAATTATGTGTAATAATCTTAAGAAAAACAAAATAATTCATATCATACTGACATAAATTGTTTCCTTAAAACTAATACGGTTTGTCAGTATAGGTATTAGACATACCTATTATAGGTATACTTATCTATAGTATTAAAAAAAAATTGACCTATAATAGGTATTAATAATAAATTCCAAATTAATCATATCACAATATCCATTATGTAACACGTTATACATCAACAACAAACCGTGGTACTATCATAGATATATAATAGTATACTTAAGAAGTTTCAAGTACCCACAAATAATATTATACAATCACAACAAAATAACTAAAATAGTTATTCCAGGTTTTTTAATATGTAATTTCGTCCAAATTTGAATTTAAATTACTATAAAAATAAACTGGGCTTATGAATTTCTTAGAATTTTTGGTAACATAATTAAACATTTACGTGGAATCTTGTTTTAAATTTTCAAGCCTTAAATATAAAAGTTGAACATTTTATAAATTATAAACTAAAAAATAATTATTCAATTTTAAATATCATAAATTTTGTCAAAATTCGATCTTTAAATGCTTATAAAAAAAATTGTGCACATGTATTTTTAATATTTTTCAACTGCTATTGTAACAATATATATCAGGAACCTTGCATTAAATTTTCACGCTTTTTTAGCCAATAAACAAAATTTTATTGATATTTATAGAAAAAAAAACTAAACAAATTGAAAACTGACAATGTCCGTAAACAGCTCAAAAAAAGTCAAAATATTTTCAAAATTTTATGGTGTATAAAAAATGAAAATATTAACATTTAGTGAAATTTTCAAATATCTACAGTCTTTCGTTTTTTAATTACAATTAAATAAGAAAATCGTCACATGTGAATATCCAGTGTTGTAAAAATTTGAATTTCAAACGATCATAAAAATTTAATTTGACTTTTTTGTAGACATTTTTTTTTTTGATAAAGATAGTCAATATTATGAGGAATCTTGTATTACATTTTCAAATCTTAGATTTAAAAATAAAAATTTTTACGAATTCTTAACTAAACATTATTTGCTAATTTTCGTGATTTTTCCATATTTTGTCAATTTTTGAACTTTAAATGCTAATAAAAAAAAACTGTGACTAAGGATTTTTAATATTTTTCAAATATCATTGTAACTATATAGTAGGAGTCTTGTATTCAATTTTCAAGTATTTTTACTCAACAAATAAAGTTTTATTGACATTCATAGAAAAAAAAAACGAATAATATTGGAAACTGAAAACGTTCCTAAACAGTTCAAAACAAATTAAAATATTTTGAAAATGTTATCATGTATAGAAAATGGAATATAAACAACCAGTGAAAATTTCATGTATCTACATGGTCATTTGTTTAAAGTTACACCAAAAACCAAATCATTTTCTCGAAAACAGATTTTGCCTAAAATTCCCGTTTTC
>NC_042493.1:101491353-101492031 GCF_005508785.2 Acyrthosiphon pisum
CATTTGTAAAACGCAGACAACACATGCAGCTGGTGTAGCGACCTCTTAATATTATTATAACATTATGTTTTATTAGGTACTATATTATATATATTTGAATAGTTTTTACACTCATTTTAATTTGTTAGTGGTATATATTATTATTCATATTTATGTTAATTTTTCTTAAGAATTGTAACTATAATATAAGAATAAGCATAAATTATATTGGCAATACTAAATTATGTTTAAATTATACAATATTATATTATCTATTATATTCTAATATGTATATTATAGAGTCCATTAGCTTATTATTCAAGCGGCATATTATAATCATTAATTTTGTGTAAAATTAGAATGTTTCATATGTAAACATGTGACTCATTTGCCATTTGTGTATGTACCGGGGTATAGGCAGCAGATATAAGAATGTCAAAATCAAAAGTTATAACCGACATCTATTGTTAATTGCTCTTTGCCAATAACATGCTTTATATAATATATAATAATAAATATGTAATAGTGAATATGTCCACATATTTTTTTATGGTATACCTCCTATATATTCTTTATATTTGAAAATTAAAATTAATAATTACCACTAACTATCATATAATTACATATATAATTAACATACAAAATTGGTTATTAAATAAAATACATTTTAAATATGTAAAATTGATGTATATTTAACAT
>NC_042493.1:101492131-101494983 GCF_005508785.2 Acyrthosiphon pisum
ATTTTTTATTTTATTTCCAAAATAATTTATATCTATATTACTCAAAGGTTCAATTTTTATATTATTTTCTTTAATCCAAAACCGTGTATAAATACCTTCAAATTTTTCAATATTATTTCTAAATGTTTTTATTTCAAATTTATTCATTTTTTTAATTTTTTTTTCAATATTTTTTTTTTTTTCTTCAAACCAGAACCTTCTGATCTAATTTTTTCCATCTCTTTATTATGTCGAATTGTTTCTTGTTCCAATTTTTTTTTATGTTTAGCATCAGTTATTGCAGTATAAACTGCACTTGCACCTGCAGCCAAAGCACTTACACCTTCAATCACAGCAATAGCTATTGGTAAAAATCCACCTTTTTTAATTTGAACATGTTTAAGTTCTAATCTTGATCTGGTATTATTTTTTTTAGCGTTTTTTAATTTTCTTATTTGTTCTGACTCAAGAATAAATTTATGTTTTCCACTATCAATTTGATTATTTTCAATTAGAATTGATACATCTTTATTATTTTTATGAGCTTCCAATATTTTCTTTAATTGATTTTTATTTAAATTTAGATTCATTTTATAATACAAAAAAAATAAATTAAATTAAATTCATTCCAGATTGTCTTTTAATATTCATTCCAAATTGTCTTTTAACATTCATTACCTTTGCTGTAAAAATGGCTGCAGTTTTTTCACCTATAGAACTATGAGGATCATAAAATCTTTCCATTGCTTTTTGTTCTAAAATTTTATCAGCAATATGTCTTGTTTTAGTATCTTTATTATCTTTATAAAAATAATCATGTTCTCTCGCAGCGTCATCTAATTTGTTTATAGGTTTTTTATTTTTTTCTAACTTTGTTCCCGGTCCTAAATAATTATAACCAGGCCAATGTATTTGAGGTAAACTTGAACAATTCAAAAGAAAATTAACAATTCCTGAACCTGTAATAATTTTCTTTGGTAAACATGAAACATATGATGATAAATAATCTGCACCAATAATAGGTATATCAATTAATTTTTCCATTTCTCTAATACAAATATTAAGAATATCAAGTTTTTCATCATGGTAAATATTATTTCCTATACTTTCTTCAATTGATATATAATGTATACGTTTAGTTATTTTTTCTTTTGATATATTTTTCACTTCCTTTGGTAAACAAGTTACATATTTTAGTAAATATTCAATACCTTCAGGAGTATCAATATGGTTTTCCATAATTATTTTAAACAAATGAAGAATACCAAGTTTTTCGTTTTTAAAATTATTATTTCCAGCTCTTTCCTCTGCAGAAATAAACTGTAAATTATCTATAACTTGGTTTACATTACTAATATAACGATATTCAATACGATTTTCTGTGTATTTCTTTAAACCCTTCCCTATTTGATTATCTTCAGCTAATATTTCATTATTTTCTATGTTTTCAATAATTTCATTATCTTCATTATTTTCTTTCTTTTTACTAATTTTTTTATTATTTTTTTTTTTTATCAGGAGTTTCTTCATTATTTACATTCATTTCTCTCCAAATGTCTTTAATCATATTATTATATTTGTCACCACCACTTGATTTAGCTCTTTTCGTTGAAGGATCATTGTTTTGATATATAGAATTAGTTTCAATTAATATATTTTTATAAATATTAAAATCATCCTCTGTATAAAATTTTGGACTAGTCATAATTTGATGAGTTAATAATCTCCACAAACCTGGAGTTCCATTATATCTATTTCCATTTAAAATTATATCATCTTTATCAAAATTGATTTTATCTTTTCCAATCATATGAATTTTGTCTTTCTCATTATAATATATTCCAAAAGAATTAGTATCTTTTATAGTTGTTTCATATTTTGCCGCAATAGAATCTAACTTTATAATATTTGTAGGTAATGGAGAATTACTTGTTGAATTTTGACTAGAATATTTTGGAGTTCCAAATGTCTCTTCTGAACTTGTTAATCGTTTAAATTCTGGATTTCTAGATTGATAATAATATGGTTTATTTAATTTTTGAATATCTCCTTCAGTTTTAATAGCAACATCTTTAACTTCATTCATTGTTGTATTAACATTTGTTAATGCGTTTATTATTGGTCCAAACTTTTTTTCTTGTTCTTCAATTACATGTTTTTGTTTTACAATTGTATTTCTAAATCTATCCTGTAAATTTTTTTGAAGATTAATTATTTTATTTACATCTGTAGATTTATGTTGTTTTTTTTCTTTTTTAATATTATCTTCATCTTCATCATCTTTTTTTATAATAACAGTCTCTTTTTCATTAGGTTTAAAAAATGTATCTTTAAACCTATTTTGTAATTTTTTTTTAGTATTAATTATTGTCTGAATCTTTACATCTGATGTGTTTTTTAAACTATTTCCTACCTTGGAATTGTTTTGTGTTTGATCTTCAAATGTAACATTTTTTTTTTTTAATTCTTTTTGAATTTGTTTAATATCCATTTATTATACAAAATAAAAATAAAACATAATCATTCATCGATATATAAAATCGTATTACATTTATTGTCATAGATTAAATTTTTTATTAAGTCTATTGTTATGAAACCATATGATTTTATTTTACTTTTTTTATCATATTTTTTACAATAAGTTCTATTAATTTCTTTAAATTTTTCTAAAGCTACATCTTTACTAATCAAATTGAACCATATTTTTTCAATATAATAATTTGATTGATTAAAAACAATTAAAACATTCAAATTATTTCTTATTGTTTTTATGTCTACTGAAGTATAACTTTGTGTTAAATAAATAACACTAATATTCTTTGATCTTGATCTTATAAAATATTCAATTATCATGTCCTTGGTTTTTTCTTTTT
>NC_042493.1:101495033-101496957 GCF_005508785.2 Acyrthosiphon pisum
TAGTTTTACGAACGTCTATGTACCCGCAACCCGCACTATAACAAACTGTGTTGGAAAATGGAAATTAACTTCTACTGTCAGCTTTAATGCTTTGTACTATCGAACTTGTATAGTCCCTAATCAAACTTCGCATATTTCTTTAGAAATGTATAATCTTGTTTGGCTGATCACAATTTATCCTTCGAATAGGTTGAATGTTACACATAACTTCTGCAGAAATTGTTTAATATCACCGCGGCGGCGACAAGCCGGGATATTCGAACTGAATAAATAATTTCAGCTGCGATCTCGTCGAAGCGATAACTATATCTACATTAAATACAACATACCCACACTATGGAATTTATTATATTTATCATGAATACAATATATCATCGTGGTTTACACAACAAAAAAGATATGATTGATATTAGATATCGAATTAAAACAACTAAAATAATAATTGTTTTTTTTTTTACTGTATAAATAATTTTGAATGAAAATTAAAAAAAACAATTCACCGTAGTTCCATGAAATCAAAAACAATTGCAATTTAATATTTTAAATAATACAAAATGTGAGTTCTGAAGTATCAATTTAATTTAATTGTAATTATAAATTTTGTTGCAATTATTGTAACTAATCATTGTTTTCATCAAACACAAACTACAAGGATACTATAATATGATCTTAGGTAATAAAATAATATATCAAATAATTATATCTGATATTAAATTGTTTTTCCATAATAGTTGTGCAAATAAAAACGTATCGAATTCGAGTACACGATTTGTAGGTAGGTACGCGTTTAATGTATAATCTGACGTAAATATAACAGTGTTCCGTTAGGTATCTCAAGTGCTGATTTAATAATATTTTATTAAAATAACACTAAACAATAAGACCATCGCCAGGGGGGACGTATTTAGGATTGTCTTTGATCTGGCCTACAGAGGAATAATATGCGTATTATAATTGTTAAAATGAATTAATTAAAATATTGTTGATATATTATATTGTATCACTTCCATGGAACGCAACACAAACTATAATAATAACTGCTCGGCGGCGTGTGGATCGATGTTTGCAACTTCGCTTCCGCGATAAATTAATTCATCGCGTGCCGGCACATCATCCCGGCATGTTATATATTATATATTATTATGTATACAATGTACGCGTGGGGAGGAGCGTGCCTGTTGCACTCTGTAGTCTGTACGGATCGAGGGCCGAGATTGATCGACTCACGGGAACCTTGTAAGCCCGTTCTTCACAATATGTCTGATGTTTTGTAGTTTGCTAAGAGCTAATTGATGCATTAGATAACTAGTTATGTCGTACAGTAGAACTTCGATTAACCGTCACTCGATTAACCATCACTCTCTGTTATCCGTCATCAGTCACCGCCGAAAAAAAAAATAATCATCTTCAAAATAATCAAAAAAACAAACTAAAATGACAGATTTTTTTTTTATAATATGTGTGGTATGTATGTTTATAATTTGTTACAATGTAAGTATTTTTTTTTTTTTTTAAGTACACACGTAAAATATGATAAATATATAATATAAATATAAATGTATAATAAATGTGTGTATGTATATGTATTTACACGTTTTTTTTTGCAAAATTTCCGTTAACCGTGTATTCGATTAACCGTCAAAGCCCCGTTCCCGACAGTGATGGTTAATCGAAGTTCTACTGTATAACGAATTTACCTGTATTTTACACAGTTTCAATAGGCAGCTCCTGCTTCGATTTACGCACACATCGTCGTGCAGTAATTATTTTTTTTACTTAGCTCACGCCATGACCTGGTGCGGCCACACTGGATCAAACTGAAAATAATAATAATAATATTTTTGGTCTGTGAAGTTGATCACTGATCAGCCTGTAAAAGACGCAACTGAAAACAGACGAACTCGAAAAATATGGAGTTGGAGTC
>NC_042493.1:101498555-101511167 GCF_005508785.2 Acyrthosiphon pisum
AATGTGGAACAGCATTAGATCCGAACACGGAAAACATGAATAATATGAGAAATGTCTATAGAAGAACGGATTTGTGAGCAATACAAATTTGAAAAAAAATGCGTAATTTGTCAGTATATAACTATCTCATATTTGTAAAACCGTAATCGTCTCGTAAAATGTTAAATCAATAACCTTTGTCGTTGATGTTTTTAATGACCAATAAAACAAAAACAAATACGAGGCCGTGATTTATGTCAGTATTTTTAAAAATTAAGTTATTTTATTTCATGATAGGTTAAAAATTCCCAAGACAACTTGGAATTGTGTCCATATTAATCAATATTATATATTCCAATATAAGGAAACCTGTGTATAAATTATTATAATCATGTATTTTTATTATGTTTATGTAACTTCTTATTTTTGAGATTTTTATTTCCAAAATTGTAATATTATGTTTTATGAAATTTTCAAAAATATTATAAAAATTTAGCTGCATATTATATTTATTCATATTTCACGGTTTTGACTGCATATTTCGATAATTTTTCCCGAACCCTTCATAATATGATAGTTATCCGAGTAAAAAAATAAACCGTTACCTACACGATTTTGTTCAGAAACTTATGCTTATTACGATCCTAGGCGTGCGCACGAGAGTAAATGACAACGGATTATTGTGTTGTCATCCGAGACCAAGGATTTTTTTTTAAACCAAATTCAATGCATATGATACAATTATTATGTATATATTTTACAATTATAGACCTAGTGATAATATAATATACTATTATAGTATTATGTAAGTACAAGATATGTATAATCATCTCATCTATATGGCTATATAGTTAGGTATAAGTCTTAAATCATAATTCATTTCAAAAATTTTAATTTTTTAACTGAAATCTTTTCTTTCTGCTAAAGTAATAACATTTATTCCTGGAATGTTTAGTAATATTGTTAACTATTATCAGAATCAAAAATAAATATAATTGATTATTCATTTTTATCGGCTTGATTTTGTAATACATTCAAAACTATTATTTTAATAACGCGAAAAATAACGCGTTGGTGCCTATAAATAGGTGCCCGTGTCCCGTATTGGTATACATATTCTTATAATATTCAGTTATCTATTCGTTATATTAGTAGCATCGCACATTCGTACAACAGTGGTCGAATACTATTATATAATCATTTTATTTTCCAATACTCAGTTCTCAATTTACTGTGCGTCTGTGGCATTCTCTGTGCGCAAATTGCAAAGTAGGTAGGTACTATTACAGACTTTCGCAGCCGTTTTTTTTATTTTCGACAACGTATACGGTATACTTAAATACGTTAGATTTTATTGTATACTATTATTAAAATATTCAATATATTCAAATTGAAAAAATTAAGTAGTGCTAAGAACAAAGATGACCCAAAAAAATAATGGTTTTTTTTTTAAATTTTGTTTTTTGCAGACTTTTTGTAACAACTAAATTTCAGTAAATCTTATAAGGGGTGTGTGGGCGCCCCCTGTTATTTTACACTTTGATTTTGTAGTACTCTTGCCCCTGTAACTATTCAATCCTAGTTACGCCCATGTTGAAAAGGTATATTGAAAACCTGAAATTATCATGCAATCTGCATACCACCAATTTTGTAGCATAAAAATATCCTTAAACGAAAAATTATAGTGATTACTCATCAGTGTTGAGCAGTATCTAGATGAATGTATCTAGATAAAACTACAGCATATTTATCTCATCTAGATAAATAAAATATTAAGTATCTGATTGTCATCTAAGATAAACTGTATACCTATCTAGGTAAATAAATAATTTTTAGTTTCGATTGATTTGTTGGTAGTTTGGTACTTTTAATTTTTAATTTTATCTTATCATTAATCAAACAAAATATTATTACACTATTCCTGAAAATAAACGTGAATATACTCATTTTTTTCATAGCAGCAATTGTATTATTATATATAGGTATAATAGTTTCTCGGAACATTATCGCTGACACGAATGTTTTTGTTCTTTGTTATTTATTATTACGTTTCTTGAGTTATGCTGATTACTAGAGATGGTTTCAATGAAATAATATCGTTCTTGTCTATTTATATAAAGCTAGATAATATTGTTATTACGTAAAAGTGTAATACCCTCGTCCAGCGGCGCACATTATTTCGTGTACTCGTAATGGAAATATTCTATTATGAGGCATGATTGCAAGTCTATACTCTATATAGTATATTATATACAGTATAATAAATTTATAAATTATAGTATAGTATAGTCTTCGGAATTCAGCACTGTCCCAATCATAGACCTTAAACTAGTATAAGGTCTATGGTCCCAATAGACGTTCACAACTTCTCGTTATAATAATAATATTTTTATCTTGATTTTTGGATGGTGAGACGGTGTCTGGAGGGTAAATAGCTCGGAACCTAATACTATTTTGTATACCTTGTAAACAATAATATCTATTATGGTATCTAGATAAAAAATATGTATCTTTATCTTTGTCTAGATAAAATATCACCTGAATCTGAATCTATATGATTGTTTACGAAATTATCTCTATCTTATCAAGATATTCTTTTTTTTTATCTGGGCTCAATACTGTTACTCATTCTATTGTGAAATTAGAGGTAAATCACTAAGGGTCGCGGGCCGTATCCATTGTCAATGCTTATGAATTATATAATATTATAATATTTAATAATTAAAAGTAATGCTTAATGTAGGTCTCGACCAAATCGACCAACTTCAATATTTAAGTAATAACTAATACTTTTTCTTATCTTAAACAAAAGTATCGTTAATGAATCTCATTTGAGTCGAAAGTATATAAGTAATACTTATATCGACTGTGAATATGACCCTAATTATGACAAGTAAAAAAAGGTGGGCAAGTGAGTGTCACTTTGCTGTACAGTAGGTTCTATGAGGGCCAATTTAATGGGTGCGGTGTTAAATTTGAATTCAATGATATAATATCATTGAATAAAAAAAACAATTCTGAGCGAGGACGGTCAGTCAGCCTAAGATATATTCGATTAAAATATTCGATCCTCAGCTATAAAAGTTGAACATTTTGTACATTTTTAACTATATCGTCGCTAATATCGGTAACAAAATAATACGCTGTGGCCTGCGGCTCCATCCATAGTATATGAACTAAGACTTTACCGAACCTTAATGATATTTCGGAACACAGCAGCATAGTTTGTTATTTGGTTTTGTTTTTACTCAATAATTATGATAATAGATTAAATTCTGTTATTATGGTGTATTACGAATTACGATGGCATATCGCATATGGCATATGGCAATAAATAAATACATTTTGATTACCTTATCAATTCATTATTTTTCTCTATACTTCATATTTTAAAAATATTATACTTTTCAGTTTTCTTGAAAAAATAACTCTTGCAAATCTAAAATGCCTTTGTGATTTTTTTTCAAACTCATTTACAAAATACCAAGGGGGTATTTGTACCCCTGCCCCCATTTTACGCCTATGAAGACGATCAATCATCAATGGCAGTACGAGGTATAGGTGCTTATAACACCGTATAACGTAAATACATCGTAATGTAAGCACTTTTTAATAGTGTGTCCTAAATAAAATGTTGATATTATATTATGACCACGTTAAGAATATAAATTTAGACACGAGTTAGTGTCTAAGTACACACGCTAACTACGACTGCATGGTGAGCCAAATCCGCCTAAATCAATGTTTTTCAAATGTTGACGATAAATGCATATACTGTGGTCGTCATTATTTGGGCAATAAACTATATAATATCTTTGGTACGCTGTAAATATTAATATAGTAGTTACCGTGGTAAAAATAAATATGAGATTTAAATGCAATACCTATTGAACGCAACAACAACAACACCAACAATAATATTATTGACGATGGATTAAATCAAATCTTGTGTTTGTCACTTTCAACGCTAAGTACGATTTTGCAAATCGTATCATAATATCGTGGATAAAAAAAAAAAAGACATGAATAGATTTGAAATCAATAATGGTCAATCTCATTTAGTAAACAGTCGTAGTATAATGGTTGTTATAGGTATATTTATGTAGGTAGGTATATAAAAAAGTATCGCCCCGTCGTCGCAAGTGTCAATACTATTTAGGTACAAAATTAAAAAAGTTAATTTGTAAACGTATTAATGCTAAATATATATGAAAGAAATGTATTATTTATAAGATAATAGAATAAAGTATTGAATATTACAGGTTATTTATCTGCAAATACAAGAAAATATTTTGACTAAATTTATATTTTCATTTTCTATACACCATACAATTTTGAAAATATTTTATCTCTTCTTGAGCTATTAATGTAAATATTAATACATTATACCAATTAGTTATTACACTTAATTTTTAGATTCTGAGCGGAATGTATTGATTTTAAATTTATTTGTGTTCTAATTTTTTTTTTTTTTAATGTTTGTGTGTCTGTCGTCACCTGAGGGCAGTCAAAATGCTTCGATTTTCTACGTCAGCATATTTTCAGGCAGGAAAGTGAATCTAGTTGGTGTTATCAGAGGTAAAAGGCAGTGTTTAATACCGTATTACGGTAATTTTGTAAACATAATAACTTAATATGTTTAATATGTTTTAACCGGTTAAACATTGATTACAAAAGGTGGACATCAACTTATCACAAAGTTGAACTTAAGTTTAAAAAAAATGAACATTTTAAATTATTTAGTTAAAAATAGCGTATAAAAATGTAGCAAATTCGTAGCAAATTGTGGATACCAATTTTGAGGCGATTGGTGAAAGTGCCGGTGCTGGGAAATTTTCCATTTTCCGGGATTCCGGGAAAACCAAAACGTAGCAAGTTCTGAAAATAGCGTAGCAAAATGTAGCGAATTCGTAGCAAATTGTGGATACCAATTTTGAGGCGATTGGTGAAAGTGCCGGTGCTGGGAAATTTTTCATTTTCCGGGATTCCGGGAAAACCAAAACGTAGCAAATTCTGAAAATAGCGTAGCAAAATGTAGCAAATTCGTAGAAAATTGTGGATACCAATTTTGAGGCAATTGGTGAAAGTGCCAGTGCTGGCAAGATAGCACTGGCATGTTTGTTTCCGACCTGTAGCAAAAACCAGACTGTAGCAAATTCTGAAAATGGCGTAGCAAAATGTAGCAAATTCGTAGCAAAATATTGATGTATTGTTTGAGGTTGTAGCACTAAGTGCCGGTGCCAACTTGACGGACGTCTAGGTGGCAGAATATAATTTGTTTTGAAATTGAAATTGTAATAATTATTACTTTCCCGACTAATATAGTTTAACCCATTATTATTGGGTTAGGCCGGTTTTGCTTTCAAATTTTGTTTGGCAATTTGGTATAACTTATAAAACCACAGTAGTGTCCATACTACTGATTTTATTATGTGTACTTTGTGATAGAAATACATAAACGGTATTTTTTTTAACCGAATTAAGTTAAGTTTATCTTCGATCTCAACTTTAAGCTTATTTAGTTTTTTTTTTTTTTGTTAACTTTCAACTTAACTGAAGGCAATTTAATTGAATTAACTTAACTAGCCACAGTTATTTATTTTCACTAACTTGCCACCTTTGCCGATCACCGATATTTATAACTACCGAGTACCGACCACCGTTACTTATGAACTATAAATAGTAGAGGCGCATAGAGTGTACCTAATAGTGTAACCAACAAAAATTGAAATCTCATTTTATTGTATTAAACGTTTCGTGATAAGAAGGTAGCTATCAAAAATAGGTAGTATAATATTGAAATGCATTGCTATTTGTATCAAATTTAATACTCTCAATTCGAAAAATAGACGTATCTACTAACGATAAGGTACAGTGAACGAAAATCCAATGGCAAAATTATAAAAAAAAGAACAATCGAATCGAAGACTACATTAAAGTTTAGTCCAGAACCTTTTGAATTTATCGGTATCGACTCCGATACCAGTTCTCCAAAAATTAAATAACGGTTCCGGTTCTTTGATGAAAAAAATAAAAGTACCGGTTCCAAATAATTTCGGTTCCGGTTCCAGATTATTTCGGTACCAGCGTAAGCTAATTTTTGGTCTTAACATTAAATAAATATAATTATCATTATTAATTTGTATATATAGGTAATAGGTATGTATGTAATTTTCTTACAAAAATATGGAAAAAGTAATATTAACCCAAAGTTTTTGTAATAAGTGGACATCTGAGAACTCTGATATATAACTGGTAGGTATACATTTTTCTTCTTTAGGGATTTTTCAACAGCCTCAAACGAGTTTGATGTAGAAAATTTCAATTTTACTAGATTATGAATACACTCTTATGAAAAGACATCTCGATTTCCGGAGTAATTTAATTTTAATTTCTTTCGCAAAAACTAAACATTTTTGATTTGAATTCTTGAAGTGATAAAAATAGATGGTGGATTAATTTTCATTGATATCGGTAATTGTTGTGTGTTTAAATCATGTGTTTTGTTTATTGTACACATTTATATTTAAACACACAACACACATTTTTTGGGAGGAATCTGGAAGCTACGAAAACTGTGGGAAAAAAAAAGGAAATTATATATATATATATATATAAAATATTATACAGATTGTAACAGGAAGACCTGACAAAAAATAAAATATGATGCGATTTAAACCTTTGAAAATATTTGTTAAGATTATATGATTAGTAAATAATTTAAGAAATATACACATGGTGGCAAATTCCCAAAAATAATATTTTGATAAAAGTTATTACGATCCAAATTCACTTAATCAAAGAAATATTGATATCTTAAAAGATTCTAAAACATAAACTACTTGACTTAAATATTTTTTCCATCAACATATTGATCAAAAGAAAAGTTATTTCATCTGTCAGGTCTTCCTGTTACACTCTTTACCTATATTGAACATTTAAACGGTAATCATATTTAGGTATTGGTACCTATTCAAAAAATTCTTTAATAAAGTATAAACTCATATTGTTCTTGGAGATATAAGGTAAGTTTAGAGAGCAGTTTTAACAACGTTAACAAACCACGACTTATACCAAGTGTTCATATTGGTTGAATTTGTTCACAAAGCGATGCACACCGACTCAAATTTACCTAACTAAGTGGACTAAGTGCACTAAGGTAGGTACACAGGCGCAACAATCAACACCCATATATATAAATATAAATAATGCGATCGTTCAGACTTAAGCACGACTATGACTTCAAGGATACGACGACTACGGTATTTAACGATTACACTCACTTAACGAAAGTAGGTATGTAAATTGAGAATTTCCCTGACAAATTCTAGTCTAAGGAAATTGTTTTCAATTTTATTTTTTACATAAATAGTAGATATTATAATTAAGTTTTTGGTCATAAATGATAATAAATCGTTTTTTTTTTCAACAATGAGTATTATGGGGAACACGATTGAGAACGGTGCCTTTTTTAATAACACGATTGAGCACGTTTTAACCTACTCATTTTTATCCGACGTGGCCGCAGTAATAAAAAATACAAATAAAATCTACAGATATCAGTTATTTTTCAGATTTAGATAAAGAATACAACATTTTTATATTTATTTCATTAATTATTTGTCACCATAAGATTAAAAATAAAAATAATTTTATAATTTTAATATATCCTTTGTTTGTTCAAACTCTCCATAAGCATTTATTGTCGAAATAATCTGATTATAGTCTTTTTCTATTCATGGTTTTGATAGTATTGTTTTCAATTAATTTCATAATTGCCACGGTTTGTGCTTGGGTTTCTTTTGAAACAGAAATTACTTAACTTTAAATTATTAGTGTATACAGTTCTGTTAATTTTGAGGATTTCGTGTTTCGTGTTGCAATACGAGTAAATTAAAAATCTATTTTTTTTATTGATGTCAATTTTTTGTGAAAAAAAAAGTATTCAAAATACTTAAAAAAAATTGTATTTAGAATACCATAAAAATACATTTTCATATACAAAAAAAAAAAAAATAAATAACTAGTTATAAAAGTTGAAAATCATATATACTTTTAAGTACCGTAGAATAGACATAACCTGGGGTACTTTGATACACTTATATTTTTATTCACTGGAGTACCATGATGATATAATTTTTTTTTTCATAAAATGGGGTTACTTTGATATTACATTAAGAAATATAGGTATCAAAGTTGCGTACGACGTTGTGTAACTTTGATACCATATTAAAAAGATTGATATTTCGGGAGATTTTGATTTTAGATATCATAGAGATTATATAGTGTTTGCAAATTTGCACAGGATTCGATAACGATCGTTTTTAAGGAGTTTAGGTAGCATATATTAAATTAGCCAATTTACCATATTCCTGCATCCATGTCGTGTAAATGTGTTCATATAGTATACCTGAAAAGTAAGTGATCATAATTATTAAGGGCGACTGAGAGGACATATGAAAATTGGAGTTCTCCCGAATGAAGGTATTCACGCATAATTATATGTCAACAAAGTTACCTATCAATATTTTGCCAAACGTTTTTACTTGCTTATTAATTATCAGATTCAATTTCTTAAAATAAATTAAAATTCGTTATGAGATTTACTTGAGAGTGGTTTTCTAAGATTTATTAATTCATTTTTTCACTCTATTATAACTAAAGATCACCGAATCTTTAACTCATTAAAATGTTTCTATTTATGTCCAAGATTTGAAATTTTCATACAAGATACAACTTAAGTTTTTCTATATTTAACAACAAAAAAAAATTTATTGGAAAGTCAAATTAATCTTTTACGAGCTTCTAAAGTTAGACATTTTATATTAACCTGTGAATTAACAAATTCTCATACAACTAGTTTCATTAAATGTAAAAAAAAAATATTCATCAAAAAATAAAATCAATCAATTGTTTTTTTATTATCATTTTCTATACGTCATGATAAAATATTTTGACTCGTTTTGAGTTATTTCTAGACTTTTTCAATTTTCAACTTGTTTATTTTTTTTTTCTATTAATTTCGTTTATTATAAGTAGGATCAAAAAGCTAGAAAAATTAATACAAAGTTCCTCATAAGTATATAATATAATCTTGTATATATAATACAATATATAATATATATATATAATACAGTCTTGTAAAAAATACTTTTGGAAAAGTATTTGAATACAAATACAAGTATTTTTTTTTAAATTTTATGCTATATAATATATGTATAGGTTCCAATATTATAGGTACCTAATATGTTACTATAACTTACCATAGATTTAAACAATTACTATAACATGTCTGACTATTTAGAGATAAATACATGTTCAAATATTTCATTCTGCATATTCAGATATATTAACAACTTATAACCAGGGCTAGGATTTATATGCAATGAAAAATTGTAAAATATGCATTTTATATAACAAAATATGCAAAAATATGCATTTAATTTTTTATAAGATAAACACTAAAATATAGTTACAAAAAAAAATATTTATTTATTAAAATACATCAATGATAGGCTGTTTGTCTTAAAATAATATAATTTAGAAATAAAATAAAATAATTTAGAAATAAAATGTATATTTGACAAAAAAACCAAGTTTTACGAAATATACTATAAAATATGCATTTTTTACATTCTTACAATCGAAATATGCAATAATATGCATTTTATCCAAAATATGCAAAAACATGCAAAATAAAAATACCACCATTATTATCTCATCATGAGGTGATTCGTGGACATTAATGACAAAATCAATAATCAGAAGTAGCAAATATATAGCAAAAACATGCTGTTACATATAAATCCTAGCCCTGCTTATAACTTATAAGGAACCTTGTACTAAATTTTTGATCTTTTTGACCCAACGAATAAAATGTTATTGACATTTATAGAATTATACTAAAATAGTAGAAACATTTCTGTTAGTTTTCTTGATAAAATAATTTTGTATATAGATATATTTTAGTTGGTAGATTAGACAGGCTTAATATTATATTATTAAGACCAGTAATAGTTAATTGATATAGAAAAATTAAGGCCCGTATGTATAGTCACTTTATGTGCTACATAAGACATAGTTAGGTATGTAACGCATGGTTTTCTTTTTTAATTGTCTGTTACACATTTTAACTACTTGCCTGCTTCGTATAAAATATTTGTTTACATTTTACTATCCGGAGATTGGGCCACAAATTATATCTATATTTTTAAAGTGTACCCAGAGATTGGGAAAAATGTACAGCACAAAAATATACGATTATAATATTACATTTATTAACTAATAATTATTTTTTATAATACCTAAAATACAATAACTTTTTTTAATACGCAGATTTACCTATTTTACAAATTCAATTTTATTAGATATAATTCAATAAATATACTTAAAATTGGCAACTACAAATATTTATGGCTTCATAATGAAATTCCTGATTCTTGTCACGCGAGCCTGATTTGACGATTTCTTTCAATCCTGCCATTGTTCGTCTACGTTGTAATACAAGTTCTTTCTTTTCAGCAATCTATGAAATAAAATATAACAAAAAAATATAAACTATTTTAATAAGTAATTGATATACAGGGTTTTCCATTTAACTTAAGACACACGTTCTTCCAGAAAATAAATGTTTTCAAAAACAATTTTTTGTACATAATATTAACTCATTACAAAACAATATTTTTTATCGTAAGTATTATACCATATGCCATTTTAGGTTTTTTTAACCCTTATTTTCTGAATGTTTAATTTAAAATTATGGAATCGTAATATTAATACTTTTGTTTAAAATATCTGTACTTTGCATATATAACATCAAAAATGTATCCTAAATAGAATTTACTTAGATAGATACCTACCTATATAATAATTTGTAAAGAATAACTAATAGATTATAGATAGCCAGATAGGTGTTTATTATCAAGATTATAATAATGTTCATTTATAAACAAAGAATTGAAAAAGTAATATTTTTGCTATTGAAATCTAAATCTACTAAAAAAAAGTATTCGAAAAATATTTGGAATACTTTTTGTGAAGTATTCCAAATACTTTGGTATATTATTATCATTAAGTATTCGAATACATATTATGAATACTATTTTTTTAAGTATTCAGAATATGTATTTGAAATACTTTTTAAAAGTATTTTACCCAAGTCTGAATATTAGTCAATAACGTAAAACGTTGCAAATTGTAATAATACAAGTATACAACGTCTACAACAGAAACTGAATAATAATATTAATTATCAATAGGTAATAACAATAACTGTAATCAAAAAATCAACTTCCTTGAACAGTAAAATCTATAAATAATTGGTTATTCGGGTTTTCGTCGATCAGATGGGCAGACAACGAATTTTGACGATACAAGTCGACGCGGGTCGTTAATATGAATATCTAATATGAATATTTTTATTTGAAATTTATATTATTTATATTATTATATTAATATTATATTTATCATTCAAAACCTCGATATCAGCACTCGGCAGTCAACAGTTCAGCACATTTTGGTTAATTTTACAATTCATTTACTAAGTACTTAACTATAGGAATAATTTTTAAAATAATTCATTTTAGAATAGTAATATTTGCGAATTATAAAATAAAATGGAAATTCTGATCCATCAATTTCCATTTCATTTTATTGTAGTAAAAAAAAAATAGGAGGAGCTGAAAAAATTCCAGACAAAAATAAAAAAATAATGCTTATAGAAGCCTTTGCTTTTGAAATCATTTTTCAAGTCTCAGAATAGCGAAGTGAGTTTTAACTGAACTTTGTCGTTATAATAATAATATAATATTAATAATTAAAAATATTTAACTGCTATTATACAAAGTACAATAATCTAGAATTTATTTTATTGATAGAGAATGAGAGAAACAACATATTTTGCAAAATACTTAATGCAATAGGTACTTATTTTATTTTTTTAATTTGAAAATATACATTAAATTACTATAGTGTGATATTCAACTGATACTTTTAAAAATTATAGATAATATTTATCTATAAGTATAAATTATGATTTATCGATTTAATAACAAGGCCGTGCAAATTAATTTTTTTTTTAAACTCAGTTCTTAACTTCACTTAAACTTTTTAACTCTTTAATACCCATCGTAGTATAATAATTATAGAATTATTTTTAGAGTAATGATAGCAATTTTGTCTAAAACCGATTTTGAGTAAAAATCCCCGTTTTTCCTTAATTTTTCTTTTGTTTTTCATGGCACTTTTGAAAACTATTTGGAACTTTTTACTATCAACCCCCCCCCCCCCCCAAAGTACAGAAAAGATACTGTTGAAGAAAATCTAAGGATTTTTACTGTCTTAAAAGGTGATGATAGGGACAAAAAAAAATTAAAAATTAAAATAAGACACATCATTGTAAAATCAATATATTCATCGCTTCGCTCAGAATCTAAAATCAACTGAGATGAGAACACATATGGCTTACATTTCAAATGGAGGCTTGTGCAGCATAAATTATTTGATATATTTTTGTAAGTAAAATTAATTCAAATAAAATGATAAAAATTGTTTTGCTTTTTAAAATTTTACTTGGTATGCACTATATACTATATACTATATACATTATTTGAAGAGCCAAAATAAAAATGTTTA
>NC_042493.1:101511337-101513373 GCF_005508785.2 Acyrthosiphon pisum
CTCGTGTTCGTGATTTTAACGATTAACAACGACTAAACATTTTCATTTTTTTTTTTTTGAAATATTGCGATTGCGTTTAATTAGCCACGTCTTTCGTAATTTTGAACGAGGGAACCTGGTTATTTTTTGTTAAAAATATCATTATTTTTATTTAAATTACTATAAACGTACAAATATAAAAATGGCTTTCACTCCTCATACGTCCAAACAAGTTTTGGAGTTCTTGCCTTTGAACCCATGGACCGAGGTATGTTCATAAATTATAATAGTTGTGCTTTTACTTTTGAATGTTTGATATGGAAGGTATTAATAAGAGATATTTATTATTCATTTTTACTTTTGTGTACCTAATCATTGTACAAGGATTGTTTCAAATAGTTTATATTAAACCTATGTAGATCATTATAATTTTTAAACGGTGGTGGCCTACAGTCTTTGATGTACACAAATGCAATGGGTACGCAGTATTATGTATATATAATTATTGAAGAACCATATTTCATATATTGCCTTATATAAAAAAACATTAAACACAATATTTACAAATATATTATAATGTATTATTATGTCATTCTCTATGATTCTTTGAATAAAAAAAAAGTGGATTTCAACATATTATGCTAGTCTACACAATATTATACCTTAGTCCTTGTTTTCTAATAAAATCTTAGATCTATTATTTCAAAAATAACTATAATAACGTAAAGAATACATTTTTAAGAACCAATAGGGAATAAGGATAAGCAGTTTAAAAAGCCATTTATTCTATATTCACTTTATTATTAATGTAACGCTTATGAAATAATTAATTCTGAAACCCACAAATAAACGCCTATATAAACATCTTAGTAATGCAACAAAATAAGATCTTTACAAAAATCCTTTGCTACATTTGTTTTAATAAGTCCTAACCTTTTTCATATTTACCATCAAATTATGTACCATCCTCTGCCGATTTTCATCAGTCTGTGCCTGTATATTAATATGTTAAACGTTAGATAAATCTTAAAAAAATAATACTTAGTATGCAAAAAATACCACATACATGTCTAAAATTGAACTAAATATCAATAAAATACTTTTTTTTTAATATTAAAGATTATAATATTTATTTTATTTTAATAGGTTCATTTAATTCAAAGTGGTTTGAAAAATGTTTACGTAGTGACAACAAAGAAATATATTGAAAAGCGAAAAAAGGACATGGAATCAATTTCATTAGAGAGTAGCTTATATGATAAAGTTACACAAATTGAAATATGTAAAATAGTAGCTGTTGAAATTGAAGGCAAATGGTAATTTTTTTAGTATTTAATTAAAAAATAATGTACTTAAATTATATTATATACAACATACAACAAGTGTCTACTTTTATAAATTATGTTCTGTGTTTATTAAGGTTCAGAGGGAAACTAATTAGTTTCAATGAATTTGTAACTGACAATACCCTAATTGAATTAATTGATTATGGCTCTGTTTATGAAACTAAATTAGAAAATCTGTTTGTTCTTCCATATTATTTTATGTATGAACCATTAGTAAGTAAAAGTCATTTACATTTTAAACGCCTACATTTAATTATTCACTTAATGTTAAACAACTATTGTATTCTAGGCTTTATCAGTCACATTCAAAGATTTTATACCGAAGAAAACAACATTTTCTATAAAACCCCTTCTGTCAGAGAGTGTAAATATTGAGTTATAACTTATAGCTATTAATATTCATACTTATTAGTTTTTGTTGTATATATTACTATTATTGTTATAATTATTTATTTCTTCTTAGAATCTATATGAAGGAGCTGTTCTTGTTGATATTAAATGTAATGATATAAAGTTGGAAAATTGTGTTAATGGAAACCAGTTATTAGAATCAAGAAAAGAGTAAGTAATTAACTTTAATATAAATTAATTTTTTTATGTATACCTTGTGCGTTAAATTATTTGGAACATTGGAACCACAGTTTCTTAATAACCTATTATACTTTTCACGATTATGAGTGTAACAAAGAATACAGTGGTTTCACTGTCATG
>NC_042493.1:101513423-101521554 GCF_005508785.2 Acyrthosiphon pisum
AGGTAATTATTATTTTGAATTTCTAAGAATAATAGTTATGTTACTCTGATGCACACGGAATTGGCAAAATACAATAAATAATAAAATAATAAATAATAATTAGCTCGCGCTGTATTATTAGTCGAGCACTCACGCTTTTCTCTTTTTGTCTCGGACGGAAGTCGTCATCACGTCATAATACACATGGATAGAACCGCTCTTTTTTAAGTAATGCGCTGGTGTGAGACATTGTTATTATAATAATAATATAGTACTATATTCATCCGACCGACACACACTCGCTTTTATTCGTTGTCACAATATACAGTATGTCCCAGAAGTCGTTCATTTTAGCCGAAAAATTAGAGTGATTCTAATAATTATTAACGTTCAAATCGTATTTCGCTAATATATTATGCATAGGTATCATAACTATTATTCTTAGAAATTCTAAATAATAATTAGATCTAACTTGGACAATTTACATTCAAATTTAATATTTTTTTTTTTTTTTTTTTAACTATTTTTAAAAATACAATTAATAAAATGGCTATCTTAAAAATTTAAAAAACTTATTTGCCTACAAAAATTCATTGATCATTTTTGAATTTTCGAAAAAAAAAATCGTATTTTATGCTATTCAAACAAAATTCACATACTTATGACTGTAAAAAAACTGCATTTAAATATATTGATTTTCCATGGATATACTAAAGGTGATACGGGACTTCTGGGACATACTGTATAATATAGAACAAAATCAACCATTGAGAAATGGAGAACTACAATATGGGATGGAGGTGAAGGAGATGAGCATACTGCATAAGACTATAGTACCTAGTACCTACTACTGTAATGATACCTATCTAATTTTTAAATCATATTAAACCAATATTAAAAAAGGATGAGCCAAGGATGAACGTCACCTTAAATATTTAAAAACATATAATAATAGTAATTTATACATAATAATCAATGTTTAGTAAAAAATAGTTGAACAATGTATTTAATTAATTTAACTTTAAAAGTATATTTAATTTATTCCCATCGGCGGTGAATTATAATTACTGTGAAAGTTTGAGTGATTGTTTTGTATTTATTTTTTATATCATTTTTTTTTTCGAACTTAGATTCATGACGTATTATGGTCCGAGTGATTTGGGAGATATTTTTTCTATTGAGGTACCAAAAAAAAATCTCCGCATTCCTATGTGTTTTGTGTGTTGATTCATTGTGCGTGTTTGCCGGCACAATAAATCCCACATCATTCCATTGTCTACTTACAAGTTTAGTTGACGCAATGACTTTAGTTCACGCATCAGTTTAATTTACTGCCAATTATTACAATAGACTATAAAAAAAATATATTTTTATATTATATTTTTTATAATAGAACGTGCCGTTATAAAAGTCCTATCAGTAAAAAGTTGAAGACACTTCGGAGGTTTCGTAAGAAACATAGGTACAATAAGTAGCCCCGAAGCTAAGTTTATTTGTAATTATCGCACTTCATCAATTACAAACAATAATTATAAACAATTTCTATACTAATGAATTTTAGAAATTACTTAGCCACTTTTTGATATCACAAATTTTCTAACTTGAGTTTTTTTTTCTCAGCGATGTCTTTTACAGGTAGTGTTTTTGTTGAAATATCACTAATTTTTTTATTAAAATTTTGGTTATAGATAACCTATTTTTTTTTGTGTTTTTAGATTTTGAGCGGAGCAATGAATGTTATGGTTTTACAATGATTTGTGTTTTTTTATATTTTTATTTGTGTCTATACACGGTAAGTAGTTGAAATAATTGGTTTTAGATAATACACTCGACAGTCGACGGCAACGATGTCGACATCTTTCAAGTATATGGTGCGTAAATTAATATAAAATGTTAATCTGACAGAAGACTATCAATATTTCCCCTTTGTTAATAGTAACATCAAAAATCAAAACGAATACTGAATACCTATTGCATAATATAAAATTATAATGTGTACGCTGTTATACACCTATCTATCAAGGGCAAAAAATATATTTCTAAATAAAATTTTAATATTAATAAAAATCGTTAAAAGTCGTCTATGAAATATTACTTATAATGATTTGCACAACAGAGGTCAACCTTTTTTTTTAATTGTTGCGCTATAACATCAAAATATACTAAAAATCCGTCATAATATACTATAGATAATGGTACGAAACGCTTCGTGCGCTAGTCCATCTCGTCAATGTTATAACGACACACTAGCCGCTGTCCTCTGTAGCTGTCGCTGTGTGAGTGCGTTATTGAGGATTTTTAAACCTTACTGGTACCGCCCGAAAGAGCAACAATGTTATTATTAATGTCTATTACTATACCGCCTGCCGACAAACACTCACACACAAACACATTATCCATGAACTATATTGTTTTATTTTTGTTCTTATATGTTATCTTGTGAATTTTTATATAATAATATTATGTAGATTACGCATGATCGGAGATTTAGGCACGGCAGCCCGAACCAGTTAGCGAAAAACGGTCAAAAAAACATCTTTAAGATAATAATTGTATTATTATATTTATGCTGATCGATGTTGCTGTAACAAAGATGATACCTACCAGCCCGCGTATTCTCCAGCCACACAGGTTTAGTCAGGGGCGGATTTACCCATAGGCCACCAAGGCACTGGCCTAGGGCGATATCTTTTGGGGCGAAATTTTTTAATTTTTCATAATAACATAATTCAATTTACCTAAATTTATATTTTACATTATTTTTTTACGTATACAACTTGCATGAAACTGGAGAATGGCTCACGTAGTCACATCGCAGTAACGTTTTAATTTATAAGCTATAATAACCTTGCCGTTTGAGTTTAATTCTGCGACCAGCACGTGCCGCGCTGCGCCGCCACCGCTAGAGGTTCGACATGGACACTCGACGTGGCAGTTGCCGGCGTTGCCTGGAGGTGGTATGCATAGGAGGTGGTATACGGGTATGCGGCGTACACACGTACAATATTGTGAGTTGCGCATGCGCAAAACGCCAGCCAAGGCAGTCAAATATACTGCCTCGGGCCGCCGGGTACATTACTACATCTACTAGCTAGGTGGGGGATAGCTCGCACAGTGCTTAGTGGAATGACCCGCCTCACCCCGCACCCGGCACCGCAATATTAGAATACTGGAATTAATTCTGGAAATCAGGTTTCTTGATAAAGTAATAAATTAATAATAATAAATATTGCGACGACGCGCGACGCTGGCACTGTCGCCCGTCTCTATAGTGCATATTGCATACTGCTCAGAAATTTGCTAATCAATTACGATTATAGAGATTAGAGTGCTCACATAAATCAAGGCGCAAAATGATTTAATTATTGTACAAGTGTACAAATGTACCTATGCAAAATTGTATTAATATTTATTTGTTTAGTTACAGATAAAAAGGTACGAGAAACCGCGGTATTAAAAATAATATTAATAACGCAATGGAAACAAAAGTATGATATATCGGTATATATGTATCGTCGCTTCCCAAACAGCTCCCGTATATTTTTTATTATTTCCAAACGGATCCCGTCAAAAAATGTTTTGCGAACAGGTCAATTCCCAAACGTCTCCCATCGAAAAAAGTTTTAGTATTAGGTAAATTCCCAAACGGCTGATCGTCATATCGGTATACCGATTTCAGGTTGATATACCAATATACTGGAGGTGACTCCGTCGCGTATGTTACATCCTTAAAATAATAAATAATATTAAGTAAGTCATTGTCTACTTTTTAATTTATATTTGTACCTATTATGTGGAAGCCGGATAAATATTGTATTTATTTGATTGCCTAATTGCGCCTATGCCTACATTAAAAATTATAAATTAAAACTATTACCAAACAATAACGACGAATCGACTAAATACTCTCGAGGCTCGTTATCCAGATCACCGAAAAAACCCACGAAAATAAAAACAAATTTTTTATATATTATTTTTATGTGCTATTATTTTATTAGACATTACTGTATATAAGACTTGATTATCGATACATGACGCCATACTCAAAGACCCAATAACTTAGGTCATATGACACGCAATACGACTTTTTTCATAGACATCCTTTTCAGTTCAAAAAAAATTTACAACGGAAAATGAAAATGTACCCAAATAATTTTCTTATGTTGTGACCGTGGTTGAAGTGCATCATAAATCATAACTCGATATTTTTTAATTAAATTAATAATTGATGACAGTACTGTTATTTGTTATAATCAATAAAACGATAAAATTTATATCGACGTCATCAGCATAGCTGATCTTAGTCACCCGGCGCCAGGGCCGTCCCTAGGAAATGGCGAGCAGGGCCCTCACCCCGGCCCTCGGGCTTTTGGCACAGTTGCACAGACCCCGCTTTTATAGATAGGTAAGTATAGATAAGTATAGTTCATGAGCAAAAAAAAAAAATGTTTCATTTATATTTTATACATTCAATTTTTGTAATTCTTACTTACTATACTTATATTATTTAACGTCAAATTAATGTATCATATTTAAAACAAGTTAATGATTTAAAATTAAATTTTCAAAGATGAAAGTTATTAAATAACCATCTTCGAAGCGCTCTGTCCCAAAATAAGGCATTTGCAACTTAGTTATAATATCTACAGAAAAAGAAATTGCTAACCAACTAAAATATAATGATATTATTGACACATTTGCTAATATAAGACATAGCAAGGTTCATTTATAATATAATAGAATCCAAGTGGAACGAAACATGTATTTATTTTACAACGATGTGTATTTTTGAGTACAAAGTAATTATTAACTTCTACCATAGTACGCTATATAGTATATAATATAATATATGAAAGATAAAAATTATACTTACCTACAAATTGTATACATATCAACAGAAACATTAAAAAACGGTGCATATAATTAATAAAGTAACTACTAAAATAAATACCAATATAAAACATGAGATCTCATTTTTAATTGCAAAACTACAGTCCGAATAAAATATGACGGAGATCGTGGTTTATACGCATTAGAATTAATAATACGAAACAAAAATGCTGGCATAAAAACTAGCACGATTAATGGATATATTTAACTAATGAATTTAAGAATTTACGTAGCCCCTTTTTGATATCACAACATTTCTGACTTGAAATTTTTTTTCTTAGTGAGGTTTAAACACGTAGCGTTTTTGTTGAGAAATTCAAACATATATTACACGTATTATGTTGAAAAATTGTACTTCTATCGTTAATAATGACGTTAATAAATTGGTAAGTTGATAATAATTGGTATGTAAATTGTTTATAATTATTTGTACTTGATGAAGTGCCATAAAATTTTATACAAATAATTTAACTTTGCTTGGAGGTTACTCATAGCATTGTAACAGGTCGGAAATGACCCGATAAATATAAGATGTTTGGGGAAGAAATTAGTTGTTTTAAATATATATTTTTATATTTTTTAGCTCGGAAGCACGAATGGTATTAGGATCTTAATATAAAAATAAATAACGATTGGTCTAAATTATTATTAATACAAACAAATTTATCATTACTTAAAATCCCGGTAGATTATAGACTATAATCTACCGTGCTTACAATATACGAACAAAGTTACCAAAAATGTAGGATTGTACGGAGTTAAGGTGCGCGCGATGGATTCGCGGTGAACTGTCTTTTTCTTACGTAGCGATATTGGAGCCTTACAATCATAAAATATATAAGTGGCGCCTAAACCGGAAGGGCTTAATATAGTCATCGCATAATATTGTGCATATTATGATGCTTATAAGATAAACGTAATGAGTACGTTACAGCATGTACTTACCGTTTATGGCCATAAAATAAAAATATAAGATTGGGATGTAAATATGCATGTAAGCTGGTGGTTCCAGAAGCCTCAAAGTCCGTTCGCTCTTCTTTAGATATTATTATTATCTTGTTCTAGGTTTACGGGCTACTTTTTGGAATATAAGTAACAGGAACCTAATAATATTGTGATCGTGTTGCCTGTTGAGCCGCGGCCGTCGCCGACAAAGTGAAAATTGATGAAAGACTACCGTTTACCGAGTTGCAATTATAGTCCATACGCTCCTGGTACTCGGTAACTCGAAATGCCAACGTAGACCTTTATTTAAAATCATTGTATATTTCTACAAAAATGTAATAAATTTAAAAAATGGTTAGTATATTTAATATTGACGAGGATAAACAACGTAAATCGTATTAAAGCACTGAAATAGGCACTTAAACGGTCTAAAGCTAGACTGATAATATGAAACTATATAGACGGTGGCAGTACGTAGACAGTGCCGTGAAAAATTAGAAAGGTATCGTCACTGGGCCGTAACACGTTTGGGCACAAAACGATATTTTTACCTGAGATTCAATAGAACGATTGGAAACACACGTTCAGGTACATACACTTTTTTCAGACCCCAAAAATCAATATAACGTTTGGGTAACATAATATATTTAAAATAATACTACGTTTGGGTACTAACGTTTATATGTACATTTTTTACTTTAATTATATATTAAATTATATAAAACAGTTAACAATTATATATGTTTTTAATAAAATTAATAATTTTAAATTACAAATTGACAATTGTTATGTTTTAATGTTATATTATAAATTCTAATATATATGAAGGTCATGTACTCATCTTCACGTATTATGACATTCAATTGCTATACAATATAAAAAAATATATTTGTTAAATTAATAATTTGAGATGAGTATAGGTAGTTTGAATTAGTAAATAATAGTCAAGTAAAAGTAAAAGCGTACACAGTGTACATCATGATTAAAGTTCAATGAAATTGTTTTTTATAACTAATAGATTAGAAATTAGAAAGATACATTCTTTTCACTCTTTATGTGATTTACATACTATTGCTAATTAAAAAAAAAAAAAAAAAATTAAACACTAGTAAATTGACTTTTTTTAAACTAAGTTAAGTTGATATTTTTTTCTATATTAACATTTAACTTAACTATCGAATTAAATTTATAATTTGTTAACTTTTAACTTATCGATCTTGTGTCCTCCTAACTTAACTTAACTTGAGTTAATTATTTTCATTAACTTGCCCACCTTTGCCCAAACGTTCTTTGATTTACCAGGTAAAATTATGTAATATATTTTGTGTCCAAACGTTGTGTCTATTTGTTACCAAACGTGTTGGCTTTTGGGTCGAGGTGACCAAACGTTCAGCGCCCCGTCACAGTTTTTGATACGCATCCTAATGGCTATCAATCATATTATACACACCTATGTCCAAAAAGTCCCGTATCACCCTTAGCATCTTCGTGGAAAATCAATATATTTAAATGCAGTTTTTTTACAGCAATAAGTATGGAAATTCTGATCGAATAGCATAATATTCGATTTTTTTTTCAAAAATTCAAAAATTATTAAATTTTTTTTTTTTTCAGAAAAAAAGTTTTTTAAATTTCCAAGATAGCCATTTTGTTGATCGTATTTTTAAAATAGTTCAAAAAAAAATTTAATTTAACGAAAATTGCCCAAGTTAGAAGTAATTATTATTTAGAATTTCTAAGAATAATAGTTATGTTACCTATATGCATACGGAATTGGCAAAATACGATAAATAATAAAATAATAAATAATGTTATTAAATTATTACAATCACTCTGATTTTTCGAATAAAATTAAAAATAATAATTAGCTCTCTATGTATTATTAGTCAAGCACTCACGCTTTTCTCTTTTATTCTCGGACGGAAGTCGTCGTCACGTCATATACATCGATAGCACCGATCTTTTTCACGTAATGTGCGGCGCGATACATTGTTATTATAATATTAATATAGTACAATATTCATCCGACAGATACACTCTCAAAATATTTGGAACTCGACTCGAATAGACTCGAAATTAAAAAACAATAGGTAATCATCCAATACTTGAATATACTTATAGTGGCCCAGTGTACGTATATACCAGTTGTTTTAATATAAGTATGTACCAATATTTTCTTTAATACAATTTCGAAATTGTACCCTATGTTCCTACATATACATAGCTATAAATATATAAACACGGTTGATAACAATTGTCATTTTCCGTAGAAAATGGGGTGAGAGAATAACATGTCGTGACCAAACATTGTTATAAT
>NC_042493.1:101521604-101534403 GCF_005508785.2 Acyrthosiphon pisum
ATTTCAGCTTAAGCCTCCGCTCAGTATTGGCAAATTTATTTAAAATATCTTCTTTGTTTATAACGTTTGACAAATCTCTCTCAACTGCGATGATAGATAACTTTGAAAATCGATTTGGTAGCATGGTTGACCTTATGTAAGTGTTTATTCGACGCATTGCTGAGAACGTTCTTTCACAAGATGCAGAACTTGTAGGAATTGAAAGCGCTAAATGTAAAATTTTGTATAAATTTGGGAAAACAGATTTTTCCACGATACATTTTAGCTGATTTAAATGTTCCTGACGATTGTTAATCGTTTCCAATTGAGTATAACAATTTTTTGCAACCAAAATTTCGGATTTTAAGTCAGTTTGATTAATATTTAATAAAGCCTGAAAACATAAGAAAACAAAATCTGACTAATTATAATATTAATGAATAGTATTACTTAGGTACATGGCTACATGATTTAATAATTTACCTTATACTGGTTTACAAAAATGTCACTTTGTTTATATTCTAGATTAATTAAGTTATCAATTGATATGGCCAGTTTTAGACTTTCTGGTGAAAATCTGTGCTTCATGTTAACTAAAATACTATCAGTCACAGGATAGAAAGCATGTTTTTTCCAATATTCTTTGACATTATCCTCATATTGAATACCTCCATCGTCTGCACCAGTGGTTGTTGTAACATGAAAATTCTTTAATGCAGCAGGCTCTTGTCTTTTTCTTTTTGATACTAAAAAAAAAAATTAAGTTTCATAATTTTATTTATGTTTAACATTAGGTATCATGTTAACTTTATAAAGTAGGTATTCAAAATACTCACATGTAGCTATTGTCGAAGGCATTTCCAAATCTATGTTATTTTCAAGAGAAATTGTGACTATTGCATTCCAAACATCTGAGTATGAATATGAATTTCTACTATTTTCAAATGTATTTATAATTCCATTAATTAGACAAGCTGCTTCACCTAATGTCCCATTTGTATTTTGCAATTTATTACTTAAAATATTGGTGATACCCAATACGTAATTTATAATATGAAGATGAACAATAAAGGAACCATTTTGTATCATTGTTAAAATTCCTACAAAAATTATAAAATATTACTTATGAGTGTTATTGTCTCTTAAAATGTATTTAATTATTAATAAACTAACCAATAGCTCTGGAAATATCCCTATCATTATTTTCATCAACTTCTTTTTGTAAAACAATT
Organism: Acyrthosiphon pisum; assembly: GCF_005508785.2. NCBI lineage: Eukaryota > Metazoa > Arthropoda > Insecta > Hemiptera > Aphididae > Acyrthosiphon > Acyrthosiphon pisum. Next base: position 101,522,816 of record NC_042493.1, read on the forward strand.
GCAATAGATTTAAAATTTTCAATAACTGATTTACTTTTCTTGTAACGACATACCCATCTTGTATCACTAATAGCAGTAAGTGTAATTTTTTTCATATTCAAATTTTTTTGCATGTCTTGCAGTTTTGTATTATTTGAAGGTTGCGAGAAGTGTACATAAATAGACTCTAATGCATTGAATACAGTTCTAGATTGCTAAATATAAAAGGTATTAGGTAAATTTACAATGTATTAAATTTTAAGATACGGCAATTTTATTGTTGAATATAACTATATAAATATAAATTTCAATAAAAATAAAAGTACCTAAAATAACTAACCTTTATGTTTTTACACATATCTAGTATAACCAAGTTAAGTTTATGTGCCATACAATGTATATACACAGCATATGGATAATAATCTTTTATCTACTTCTGTACACCACTTCTAGAACCTGACATAACACTTGCTCCATCATAACTTTGTGCAATAATTGGTATTTTGTCCAAGTTAATTTTTTTTAAAAATAAAATAATAGCTGATGAAAGATAATCAGCATTTTGGTTAGTAGAAACATCCACAAAACCCAAAAAACGCTCATAAGTGATGAAGTCTTTAGCATATCTTATACAAATTGACATATATTCTTGTTTATGACACCTAAACAGCCATTAAATAGGTATTAATGAAAATAAGATTTTAATAGTTTTAACTTTAGTCTTTAAGAACCAATTACCTGGCTTCATCGCACATAATTGAAAAAAAAGATACTTCATTAACTTCATCAACTATAATATTCAATAAATTGTCTGCACAGATCTCAATTAGCTCATTTTGTATCTTAGGACTAGTATAATTGATTATTTCATTACTAAACATATCATTTAAGTTAGAATTATAGCCAGAAAGAAGCTTACACATTACTTTAAAGTTTCCTTGAATATCAAAATTAAAATTACATGAGAATAACACAAACTATTCTACATTATTGATGTACAACAAGTACAATAAGTTAATTAATAGTTATACCTTGGTTTAGTGAAGTATCGCTTTCATTGTGGCCTCTAAACGCTAGACCTTGGCGTGCAAGAAATAATAAAATATCGATGAGACCTTTAATATAGTTTTGATTTTTAACTACTACTTCACAGTGGGCATTAGACAATGAGTATGTATAGTACCAGACTGATCTGCTAGTTTACGCATAGACCATTTTGTCATACAATTTATATGGTAGATAGTAGATGAGTGCAGTTGCAATTTTGATTTTGAACCTTTGGCAATACCTTTAGACCCACTAAGCTGTAAAATTAATTAAAATTAATAAAATATTTATCTGTACCTATGTATATTTTAACTTACTTTTTTCCAGTTATTAAAACCTTTTGAGGTAAATGTTTCTTCTGAAGGTGTAGTACCGAAAATCCGACAAGGAAAGCAATACACTGAATCAGTTTCTAAGCTATATTCCAACCAATTATATTCAGCAAAGTATGATGCAGAATATCCACGATTTTGGGAACCATACAACTTTTTAGGATATGTCTATAGTGAAAATAACTTATAAATGACTGAGTTAAAGTATGGGTATTTTAAAATTTATTAACATCACAATAAATTATAATACACTTAACATTCCCTATATATTTAAATGAATACAAAAAGTAAAATATTTCCTTACTTGAAGTTTTGGCTGAAATGGACCAGTTTCTATATTTCCCAAATCTTTAGGAGCCATCGGATCATGACTTAGTTCATGTGACTGTACCTCCGGTTTAGTAACTGTGCTAAATATTGTACTATTTGAACTAGAAGCATCTGTTAGGCGATAGTACAGCAAATTAAAATTTTTAACTATTACCTAACTAATAAATTATTATTATAATATTAATAAACAAATTGTGTCTTACTATGTGGATTCACAGTACTTGGAGTTGATTCCCGTGGTTTCATTTTAAAAATGTTAAAAATATCGCTTTTTTTCGACATGACTAAGTAGGTTACTACCATCAAGTGAGGAAAACAACAACAAGCGTGTAAAATCCGTGATGAACAAGATAAATTATTTAAACTTTACATTAAACGCTGATTTCGATGAAAAACTGTCACCACACCGTTTTAATCAAGAAAAATAATAACGATGTTGACTCGAGTACCAATTATCAGACACGATTACACGAACACACAACCACTGTACTCGGAGAATGACGAAGATAATATTATATAATCTGATTCTATTTTTAGCAAAATACCCTTATATGCGGCTCGCAGGCACAGCGATTGTCGTTACTCGTTAATCGTTATCACCATTCACTAATAACGAATAATCGTACATCTTTTACGACTTTTTTTGTGTTTAGTTTGTTGGCAACTTCTAAATAGCATTTATGTAGTTAAAACTACTCGACATGATACGTATTACGTCTGGGCCATTACATAACAGTTTAATAACCAAAAAAAAAAATATTTTTCCAAGATATTAGTAAAAAAAAAAAAACGATATTTAAAATTAAAGTTGAAAAACGTAGCTACCGTTGATGGGACTAGGAATTTTGACAGGGGGGGCTAAAATTTGTTTTTTGGGGGGGAGGGGCTTAGCTTAACCCCCAAGCCCCCCCTAGTTACGCCTATGGGTAGGTAATCATAAAATTAGATTAAACAGATTTAGTACTAAATTAATTAACTATTATTAAAATTATTATCATCTTGAGACTTGAATTGCATTGAACAATTTAAGTTTTTAAACAAAAATATTCGTCAACAAGCAGATTGTTGAACAATTATTGTTTACATTTTTACTTAAAAAATTAAAAATCAAAAATAGGTACTACTAGGTATGTTACTATTATGTTTGTTCTTTTAAATAATTAATAAATTAAATTAGCCCAAAAATATCAAAATCAAATTAAGTACCTAACTACATGTATTTTACAATATAATATGAATCATAAATAAAGCTTTGTTTGAACTTACTGAACTGATTATTTGTATATTACTGATTTAAATTTAAGAATGCAAAATTATAATATAATATAATATATTATTATATATTTGTATATTATGCAAATCCGACACAACTGATGGCACTTGGTAGGTAACCAATGTTATCGGCATGTCCCGATGTCCACATAATCATTATTCATTGCATCTCTCTGCACTCTTGTTTAAAATATATTAGTAATGTTTATCGCTAAGAATCTTCTGTGAGAGTGCTTAACTGATAGCCATCGTTACCCACTCCGTCGGCCAAAAGACGTAAATGTTTAGTAAATATAAGATATGCCCGTATTTGCGTAATATTTTAATAAGACGCTTCACGGGCATACTTTATTGTCTCTATCATAACGTTACAAATGCATGCTCAGAAGATCGCGTATAGCTTCATTAGTTTAAAAAATAGAGCGACTTGATCTCTTATGAAACTTGATGGTAAGAACATTATAACTGACATTAACTATATAACACATCATCTGTGTTTCTATAATTCTATGTGGGTCTTTTACGATAATTCATTTTTATAAGTAAGAGGCTGTTGAAGTCGGGTTGTTTTTTGATGCATTTATAATAGACTGAGTCTATTAAATAAACCACCCAGACATCATTTTGTAATAATAATATCATAATATAGTATTATAATAAGGTTATAATAATGTTATTCGTGATTATAATGTTATAATAATAATATTATTAATCAAAAATTGCTATCTGGACAATAAGCGGAAGAAAAAAAATATACTTTCGGATATACTATTTTAATTTAAAAAAAATATTTGAATTTTATATTCTCTTTTCTAGATTATGTAAGAAATGAATTTTCGATTTCTTTATTAATACTAAAATAAAGGTGAATAAGTATTTAAAAAAAAAAAAAAGAAAATTCATTTGGTATACTATTCTAATTAAACAATACAAAAATCGAAAATCCATTTCTTACGTAACCTAGAAAAGAGAATAAGGAATTCAAATATGTTTTCGAAATTAAAATCGGGCTTTTGGTACAGGGTGAATTATTTTTCTTCCGCTTATTTAGACTTTCACGTCGATGTTTTTTGATCCCCAAGCATTGTGACGTGGACTGCACGTTCCGTTACTGGTTTCCAAAAACCTTAGGCGTAGTTTATCTTTAATTACATAAAGCGTTCGGGAACTCGCACACTAATGGACAGTCACTATACACACACAGACACACATCACTCACGATGGACGTATAGACTTTTGCCTAAATCTGATCCCTTTAAAATGGTTCACTTCGACTGCCATTTTTTTATGCTTATAGCATACAGTTATGCTATAAGCTGTATTCGCAAAACTTGCTAAAAAATTGAACTATCGTAAAAAAAAAACCCATATACAAACACGGACAATGTTCTTGCCATAAAGTTTCAAACCGGGTCGATTCTCTCTAATATTGATATACTAACAGTCAACAGAGCTAAACGTTGTTGAGCGTAAATTTGCCATGTTAATACGCACTTGTAAAACGGAGACAATGTCCGTGTTACGTCTTCTCCGTGATAAATGGTATATCGACTTATCGTATATTATATACAATTATATATATTATATATAATTATATTATTATATATTATTATACATACTTACACAGTTACACAATAGATTTAACAAAGAAAATTTGATATTATAAATGTATTATAGTATACCTAACTTTAGAAAATTATAAACACTAATCAGTAATCAATAACATTGAATTAGCAATCATACTATGTAATGAGTAATGACAACACAAATAAGTAACCATTTTGCGGTATGTAGGTACCTGTGTATATTTTATCAGTAATATAGTGTTATCATGTACAATCAATATTTTAAACTTTATTAAACCATTTAAACATACAAAATTGAAAATAACAAATATATATGTAAACGCCATATAAAACCATTACTAGGTAACTCGAATTCTTGAATTTGGAAAAATTTTTGAACAAAAAAACAGTTTTCGATACTTGTAATTACGAATAATTGACTTCAATCGAGTACTTGCCTTGCATCGAGTACCTTCTCGATTCAAGACTATTGGTTGTATTTTATATTTTTATTGAAAAATAAATGTAAAGACTATAAATACAACTGATAGAACACAAACATTTCCGATAAGACTACCAGGAAGGTGATACTTGATAGTTAAAATTTTGTTCACGTTAGTAATTGTCAGGGCAACATTTGTATGAAAAAAAATTTTAATCTTTTGGAAAATCTATTTCGAGTACAATTTAAAATACTCGATTAATTCCCATTACTCGACCATTTTTTCGAACACTTGGCATTTGTCAAGTACTCGTATTTTGAACTCGATTCGACTCAAAATATTTGGAACTCGAATCGAATCGACTCGAAATTAATAAACAATAAGTAATCGTTTAATACTTGAATATACTTATAGTGGCCCAGTGTACGTATATACCAGTTGTTTTAATGTAAGTATGTATCTACATTTTTTTAAATAAAATTTCGAAATTGTACCCTATTTTCCTATATATATACTAAGCTATAAATATATTTCCGGTAGGAAACATAAACACGGTTGATAACAATTGTCATTTTCCGTAGAAAATGGGGTGAGAGACTAACATGTTGTGACCAAACATTGTTATAATAATTATTAATTTTTTTTTGTATGTCGACAATATGTGTAATATGTGCATATGTACAATACTTGGGACTGTATAATAATATGTTACAATTTGGAACGTATTAGGTATCAGGTTAACTTTTTTATTTATGATTTTAAACTACAGGATGCAGTGGCGACGCGTGAATGTTGTCGGATGGGCCATAACGAAGCCCCATGTGCACAAACCTCGTCAATTGTTCTATACTTCTATGGGGTCCTGGTATGTATGGGACTAAACAGCGGCATAGAACAAAGGATAACTGTCTAAGGCAAATTATAATATAATTTCGTAGCCACCCGTGAATTGTTGTGCTACTCGTAACTGATAATACAGCACAATCTCAATAATCTGACACATATCAGAACACGCTACTGCCGGATTAACGAAAACGTGGATTAACGAGGGTTCACATAAAAACGTATTTTAACTTATTGAATTTTACATTTTTACTGATACATATAAAAAATAAATTATTATAATTATAATATATATGTATATATTATGATTTATTATTTATTTATTGCAATTATTATAAAATATAAATACTAATACGTTCATGGTTATATTTAATTAATATTGAAATAATACTTTTAATACTTTTTCTTGTAGTCATTTTAACACCAAAATATCACGTTAATCGTATTTATCGTTAACGATACTAATTTTATGTATAAATACATATTGGTACGTATAGGTAAAAATAGCCGGACTACTGAACGTATCGGATTAACGAACGGCTGGATTATCGAGATTGTACTTTGATTGTATTTAGTTAATAGTTAGACATATTAACATTGTATGTAGATGTATTGCACATATTATGATAACTACAACGCCGCCGCTTGGTGACAGGTTTAGGAGACAATTACTTTCGATGGCCCATGCTATTATTTTTAAAAATTCAAAAATTATCGTTTTTTCTTATAAATATTATGTTGTTGACTGGTTACAGATATTTTTAATTTTTAACTGTTTTTGCGGAATGTATTGCTTATTACCATAGAAACGATATAAATGTAAAATTTACCTAATTCCCACTAGGTTATGTTATATACAACTAGTTGACCCAATACCCTTCATTGCCTGTTATACAATATACCAATTCGATATGATTCAAAATTTGTGTTCAATCTGTAATGGTGTAGTGGTGTTCAAAATTACCGGTGACAAATTCCCATGGATTTACCCATATTTATCTCTATTAAAGATTTTTAAAACATTCATTTTTTTGCATTTTGAGCTTGGTTTAAGTATAAGAATTTTTTAAATCGGTATTTATTAACCAATTTCTAATATATTGATTATTTATAATAATATAAAAAGATGATATATAATATATAGGTAATATATAATAATCAATCTTAATAACTATATTATTTGTTGTAACCAATAATAATTTATAATATTTTTCATCTGTCTTTGAAACAATAGGTATTTTAGGAGCCTTCTATTAAATTTTCAAACTTTTTTATCCAACAAATAAAATTGTATTCACAATTATGGAAAAAAAATTAAAAATTTGATAATTGAAAATGTACGTAAATAATTCAATACGATTTAAAATTTTCAAAATGTTATGGTGTATATAAAATGAAAATATGAACATTGAGTGAAGTTTACATGTATCTACATTCTACAATAATTATTCTTATAGAATTACACCAAAAACCAAAATCGATTTAGTCGAAGAACCGCTTTTTACCAAAAAATTGATCTTAACGTAATCTGGGGCAAAATATAGAATTTAAAATTAATTAATTAATATACATCAGTCTGCTTATATTTGTATAAATTATATAGGTAGGTGCATTATTTCATTATTCTTCTTAAACTTTTATGTATATATTATTTTTATATTATTTAATTTTCTCAATTAACACATTATAAAATGTTTTTAAATTTATTTAGTTATTAAAACAATATGTATTTTAATAAATGTAATAACGACAGATTAATTTTAATTTTTAGTTATTTTGGTATAGTGGTTTTACACTGATTGTTTATTTATTTTATTTTTTTTTTAGCTGTATACAAAAATGTCTACCAAAAGAGTGCTTTTGTTTCAACATGTAGTATCTTATCTTTTGGCAAATTGGACCAAGAGGTCATTTTTGATTTTCTCGATACCTTTTTAATTCCACGGGAAAAACCACTGAGAAATTACGAAAAACCGCTAAAAACAGGATTTTAATTTCTAACGCGTTTTTTATCTCCATAGATCCGAATAAAAAATAATAATATTTTAATAATATTATAATATTAATTCAGCTTACAGGCTATAATAAATAATAATAAACTGTCTCCGCTCAGAATCGTTTTTCTTATATAATGAATATTGAATAATGATATTATATCATTGATTTCAAATTAAATACAATCCATTATACATTGACCAACTTGTAACCTTCTGTACAGCAGAGCGACATCCACTTACCCGCTTATTTTATAGTTTTTTATTTTAAAATTTGGACGATATTAGATGTTTAAACGAAGAAGAATGATTTTAGTTGTGTGTTATATTTATAAAATATTATTTGTGAGTACTTGAAACTTCTAAAGTATATTATTATTATATACAAATATGAAAATAAACAAATAATAATTCAACTTAACCGGCTACCGTATTAATAATTACAAAATAAACATAATATAAAATATTTTAGGCTGACAAACCGTCTCCGCATGTTTAATTTTTATGAAATACCTTCAGTACAATATTTTCATTTGTTGGTTGTGGCTATGTGGTAGATCGGGCCAAAGACAAAATAAATTATTTTAAAAATGACTAAAAAAGAATCTTACTTTAAGATAATAACATAATATTACATAATATTAATAATATTATACAATATACTATATTACTATATTGTTTCAATAGGTTATTATGTACTTTTATATATTTTATTTTTTTGTATCTGAACATCTGAAGACATTTTCTAGAAGAAAGATATGATTTTAAACTTCGAGAGTGATTTCAGGTAAACTGAATGTAACTACGGATATGATAAACAAAAAATGGGCAAAAGAAAAGGTTTTCATCAATGAGCGACTAACAAAATTCAAAAGGATGCAATTTTCTCAAACCAGGTTAGTGGCTAAAAGTAAACAATATAAATTTATCTGGCTATCCAATTCTGATATTCTGGTGAGAAAAAATGAAAATTCTAATATTGTAAAAATCAGGTCACCTGTAGACGTCGATAAGCTTTAATTAGTTACTATTTTTATAATGTCAAAATATTTTAAGATAAATTTTAATTTCTAAAATGAATATTAGTAATATGCTAATTTTAGATAATATTTTAAATTCTATGTATGTTGTTTCTTTAGTAGATATACCTTTGACTAATGATAGTTTCTCCATTTTCCAAATCAATATAAGTAGTATTAAAGCACATTTTATGAAGTTGTAGTCTTATTAGGCTCAATAAATATCATTTTAGTGTTATCGTACTGTGTGAAACCTGGCTTCTGAATGATTTTGAATTTAAATTAAATGGCTATAGAACTATTAACTCGTTAGGAACATTAAATAAATGTGATGGCGTAACTGTATGGTAAGGGAATCTTTAAACATAATAACAGTTAATAAGCAAGTACTAAAAAATTGCAATTCGTTACATATTACTCTTAAGATAAATAATGATTTATTCCATCTATTTTGTATTTATAGATCTCCTAATGACGATTTAGATATCTTTATCAATAATTTAGAATTATTTTTATCTAGATTGTGTAAAAAAAATGTATATGATATTATTTGTGAAGATATTAATATTGATATTATGAAAAATTCAAAAATTAGTAACGAGTACCTAATTATTATGGCTTTTAATGGTTTCTTATCATGTATAAATTATTATACTTGAGTAACCAGCTATTCTCAAACTTGTATTGATCATATATTCATTAATAATATTGATATGACTAAAATTTCTCCATATATTTAGATGTGATTATGCAATAGCCTGCTATAGTATTTCCAATTTATAATAATCATAATAATCATAATTCATAATCTAATAATTTGAATTTAAGCAAAATCATTTAGATTTATTAGTTAAAACTGAAGACTGGCTTTCTTGTTTTAATTCCTCAAACGTAGACACTATGGTTGATATTTTTAAAAGCAAATTGGAAGAATTTATTAAATATTCATCTATCTCTAGTGATAAAATTAAACTAAGAAATTGTTAAATATAAAAGCATGGATTACACCTGGCATTATTACTTCTATTAAGTATACAAATGTACTATAAAAATAAATTAGAACAATATAAATCTGACAGTAAACAAATATGGAAAGTTATAAATTAAATAATACGTAAATCAAGAAAGCAAACAAATAAAATTAATAAAATTACAAACAAAGATGATATTGTCATTGAATCTAATACTGAAATTTGTAATGAACTTAATGACTTTTTTGTAGACGTAGGAAATAATTTAGAAATAGAACATATTAATTCTGATATAGTTAACTTTAATGATAAAAATCAGAGCAATGACAGTATTTTTCTTAATCCAATTAGTAGTGAAGAATTAGTGGGTATATTGAGAAGATTAAAAATTATAATTCTTCTTATGAACATGGTCTAACAAACTACATCCTTAAGAAAATTTAAAAATCTATTTCTATACCATTATCGTTAGTTTTTAATAAGTCTTTATTAACAGATGATTTTTCTTTAGCTTTTAAAAAATTTATTGTTATTCCTTTATTTAAAACAGGTAATAAATTATCATGTGGAAATTATAGACCTATCTCACACCTTTAACTGTATCAGAAAAGTTCGAGAAATGTATTGAAAAACGTTTATTAAATTATCTTAAAAAAAATTCATTTTTTTTGAACTCACAGTTTGGTTTTTTAACTGGTTTGTCAACAACTGATGCCCTTTTTAATCTCGATAACTTTGTTCGTAGATATATTGATATCAATTACAAAGTAATGGATATTTTTCTAGATGTGCAAAAAGCCTTTGATTTCGTAAATCATGAGTTATTGCTAAACAAATAAGTTATATCTAACGCACAACGTTTTAGTGTCTAATATGCTAAATTAATGCTTTATTATTATTTATTTTTTAGAATGTATGTTATGTATTTATAATTTATATGAGTTTAAATATTAATTTATATTTAAAAAGATGTGAGTAGTGTTGGGGTGGCCTAAGTCCTGCACCCCTCCCTAGTTGCGCTTATGTAAAACACTAAGTTTAATCATTCTTTAGCAATAGTTGAAATTGATAATATGTACACCAGAAAAAATTGTTAAATGTGTAATATTATTACAGTACAGGATCTAGAGGAGAGCAATCCGGGGCCCATATCATAGAGGGGAGCAAATATCCTGTTTTAAACACATAATTTATATTACATTTTATTTTTTTTTTAAACAAATTGATTATTTTGTAGGTAGTCAGATTATTATAACACAAGTATTTCAAATTAAATAGTTTTGATTCAACATAGTCACACTGGTAATGATAAAGAAAAGACATTCGCCATTTTATATCATATTATACTTTCGATTTTATGGTTCTAGTAATTTTGATTTTAATAATTTATATAAAACCTATTTACGTGAAAACTTGTTTTAAATTTTCAATCCTTACCTGCCTATAAAAGTAGAACATTTTATACATTTTTAACTACAAAATAATAATTAAATTTTAAATTTGATATATCTTGTAAAAATTCGAACTTTAAATGCTTATAAAAAAAAATTCTGGCTATGTATTTTTAATATTTTTCAACTAATATTGTAACAATATATCTGAAACCTTGTATTAAATGTTCACGCTTTTTTATACAACAAATAAATTCTATCGACAATTATAGAAAAAAATTAAAACCGGCAATGTTCGTAAACAGCTCAAAAAGAGTCAAAATATTTTCAAAATTGTATTTACAGTATTTGTTTTTGAATTACAACAAATAACAAAATCGCTACATGAGAAATCGAGTGAAA
>NC_042493.1:101534621-101544999 GCF_005508785.2 Acyrthosiphon pisum
TAAGTTAAACAGTTAAATTCCAATTTAAATAAATTTAAACACTATTACAGGATAATACAATTATTTTATAGTATTATTATAAATTACTAATAACTAGACACGATAAGTGCATTACAAAACTGTATGAATTTGTTAGTTATCCAAGTTTTTCAATTACCCAGTTGTTCGTCAAAGCAAAATTTTACTTATACATTAGTATTTAGTAGTAACTATTATGTATCTAGTAACATTGATTATATACTATAATCATAAATCAACGGTTGTAGTTAATGTACCTATTGATTTCTATTTGCATTTGGCAAATTTATTCCCTCAGCGATTTCCGTGATTTTTAATAATGGTATATGGATTAAATTATTCATTTTTTATCACACCTTAGGTGATCATAATGAGCGTTATTTGGATGATAAAAGTTTCTAAAAACGACGCGTGATGATTTATTTGTACACAGTAACACAGTGGCTTATATAGTAACGTTGTAAGAATTGCAGAAACGTTGTAAGCGACGATATTTTCGATTTACGTACCTATGCTATGATCGCGATGGCCGTTGAGCGCATAGCTACAACTGCTGACGCGCGTCGTCACAACAGCCACCGCCGAAACTGAAGAAAAGCAACGATTAAACCATGAGTCCCTGGTAGCGAGATTTTAAAACGCGCTACGTCTGACCATTTATCCATTGAACTGCGCATGCGTGTGGATTTAATCCTAAACATAATAATATGTCGGAAATCGTGTATACGCGTTTCGCATGTGTAGGAATGTGGGATTATGAATATTTATGAAATTTATATTTGATAATATGATAAAAGATTATATTATTATATTTTTATATTTTTATATAATATTTTTAAGAGGACGTTCGAATAGGTTGAATAGGTTGAATGTTACACAGAAGTTCTGCAGAAATTGTTTAATGTTACCTCGGCGGCGACAAGAATAAATAAATGAATAAATAATTTCAGCTGCGATCTCGTAGAAGTGATAACTATATCTACATTTAATACAACATACCGACACTATGGCATTTATTATATTTATCGTGAATACAATATATCATCGTGGTTAAAACAACAAAAAAGATATGATTGATATTAGATATCGAATTAAAACAACTAAAATAATAATTGTTTTTTTTTAATGTATAAATAATTTTGATGGAAATTTACTCACCGTAGTTCCATGAAATCAAAAACAATTGCAATTTAATATTTTAAATAATACAAAAAGTGAGTTCTGAAGTATCAATTTAATTTAATTGTAATTATAAATTTTGTTGCAATTATTGTAACTAATCATTGTTTTCATCAAACACAAAATACAAGGATACTATAATATGATCTTAGGTAATAAAATAATATATCAAATAATTATATCTGATATTAAATTGTTTTTCCATAATAGTTGTGCAAATAAAAACGTATCGAATTCGAGTACACGATTCATAGGTAGGTACGCTTTCAGTGGCGCCGAACCTATAACCCAAGAGGGGCGACCACCCCCCCTTTTTTTCGGTGGGTGGGGTCGTAGGGGTCTGTGGGTGCCCCAGCAAACTACTTATGAATTATGTTCGTAATAAGCTATTAATGTATACATATGCAGCACTAAAGCAAGCGTAAACGGAGGTGGTGGTCCGTATAACTTTTTACTTGCCCCCCCCCCCCTTTTAAAATATAGTTCGGCGCCACTGTACGCGTTTAATGTATTATCTGACATAAATATAACAGTGTTTCGTTAGGTATCTCAAGTGCATATTTAATAATAATTTATTAAAATAATACTAAACAATGAGACCACCGCCAGGGGGGAGGACGTATTTAGGGTTGTCTTTGATCTGGCCTACTGAGGAATAATATGCGTATTAAAATTGTTAAAATGAATTAATTAAAATATTGTTGATATATTATATTGTATCACTTCCATGGAACGCAACACAAGCTATAATAATAACTGCTCGACGGCGTGGGGATCGATGCTCGCAACTTCGCTTCCGCGATAAATTAATTCATCGTATGGCCGGCACATAATCCCGCCATGTTATATAATATGTATTATTATGCATACAATGTACGCGTGGGGAGGAGCGTACCTGTTGCACTCTGTAGTCTGTAAGGATCGAGAGCCCAGATTAATCGACTCGCGGGAACTTTGTAAGCATAAGCACGTTCTTCACAATATTTCTGATTCTTTGTAGTTTGCTAAGAGTTAATTGATGCATTAGAAAACTAGTTATGTCGTATAACGAACTTACCTGTAATTTACACAGCTCCTGCTTTGATATACGCACACACCGTGCGTCGCGCATAATTTTTTTTTTTACTTAGCTCGCGCCATGACCTGGTGCGGCCGCGCTGGATCAAACTGTACAATAATAATAATAATATTTTTGGTCTGTGAGGTTGATCAGCCTGGTAGAAACGCAACTGAAACAGACAAACTCGAAAAATTTGGAGTTGGAGTACCAGGAACTCATGGACTAATCGTTACTTATTTTCAGTTTCGGCGGCGGTTGCTCGGTGGCTGTTGCGGCGAAGCGCGGCTGCAGTAGCTACTCGCTCAACGGCAATCACAATTATAGCATAGGTACGTTCCAGTTACATTCTGTGACATAGAAAATATCGTCGCCTGCTACAAAGTCTCTGCAATTCTTACTGCGATCCAACTGAGAACAAATAAACCGTCACGCGTCGTTTTTACCAAATTAGCTACGAGTACTCCTAGCTTTCAACAATAGTATATTTTTAGAAAATAATAAACTCTTGATATAATTTTGGCTTAAACAGTTGAATAATGTTAAATTAAATTAATCGTTATTTATTTAAGTCGAAATTACGATGATTTTTTCACCAAGAATTATTTCACATTAATTGAAATTTTCTTCAACCAATAATTATGACATACTTACTATGGTACCAAAAGATTAAATTCGTTTGGTAACGTCTTAATATGCTCTATTAGATTTTAAATTGTTACCTTATTATATTACTATAAGTCATACGGGTGTAGTTAGAATGTGGAGATGAATTTAAAATTCGTTGAATCGGGAATCCATAATCGTTTTAAATTACAAATGAGGTAGCTACATTACGTACGAGGTCAAACACATAATAATAATATGAAAGGCATTACAAATATATCGGTAACCTCAGGAAATACAACATCATATCCAATGTGGAACAGCATTAGGTCCGAATACGGAAAACATGAACAATATGAGAAATTTCTTTAGAAAAACGGAATTGTGAGCAAATACATTTTTGAAAAAAAAAACATGAAATCTGTACGTATGTAACTATCTCATATTTGTAAAACCATAATCGTCTTGTAAAATGTTAAATAAATAACCTTTGTCGTTGATGTTTTTAATGACCTATAAAACAAAAACAAATACGAGGCGGTGATTTATGCCAGTATTTTTAAAACTTAAGTTATTTTATTTCATGATAGTTTAAAAATTCCCTAGACAACATGGATTGTGTCCATATTAATCAATATTAAATATTCCAATATTAGTAAACCCAGTGTTGGGGAGTAACTTAACTTAAGTTACAAGTTACTGCAACGAAATTACTTTTTAAGTAGTTTGATGGTAATTTAATTATATTTTATTATAAGTAATTTATATGTAATTTAAGTTACTTTTTTGTAGTAATTATTACTAAATTACTCGCTACTTTTTTTGGTATAATACATCTTATTAAAACGTATTGATAATATTATGTGTAAATATTAAAATATATCATAATATAACTTATAAGTTATAAGTAAAATTTTCTGAACTGTGATATTTTTGCTATAGCTATTGACTATTTGTCATTTGACGATAAAGTGTTACTTTTTGAATGGAATTATTATCTTTATTCTGTGTTGTATGGTCGCGGACGGCTCATCGTGTCAGCGTCTGTGCGTACAGCGGCGTTGTCAGTTGCGGATACAAGCAAGCCCGGATTAAGCGAGGGGGCAGATGGGGCCATGGCCGCCGGGCCTCGTTTAATTGGAATTTATTTAGGGGCCTCATATTTTTCTATTACTTCTTTCGTTATAGGCTATACATTGCATAAATCACTTAAAATAAATCGACGATTAATCTGCTGACGACATTAGTTTCAATTACGTATGTCAAATAAACCTCTTATAATAATAATAATAAACAAGAAAATTTGACTGCGCTTATGATATTGGCATCAGAAAACGACATTCTTTAAAAAATTCATAATGAAATCTTTATTAATAAATTTTTCAAACAAAAGCGAGGAAAAAAAACTTGTAAATTATAAATTATAAATAAAGTGATTCATTATTTCTTATTTATTACTATGTGTACTTATACATATTTATTATAATAGGCAGGTATATAATAATTAATAATATATTCATTTTTTTTCGTACATAGGCCTCATTCTAAACTTTGGCTCCTGGGCCTCAAAATTTCTTAATCCGGGCTTGGCCCCCCCTTGGGCTGTCTTTTAACGTTATTTTTTATCATTATGTTTGGCTAATCCAAAAAATTCCCCACCCCCCTCCCCTTTGGATGACTTCTGGATCCACTACTGAGCGTTGTTGGAACTATAATTAATAATAATAATAGTGTATAAGGCTTATATTCATATTGCTTATTGTCATATTGACAACATTGTTATTAAGCTACACTGATATTTAAAAAAACAGTAACTTCTATTGTAATTGAGTTACTTTTTAAACTCAAAAGTAATGTAACTTGACCAAATAAAAAAAAGTAACTTAAAAATAACTTAGTTACAATTTTGATAAGGAATTAGTAATGTAACTTAATTACCCAAAATAAGTAACTTCCCCAACACTGAGTAAACCTGTGTATAAATTATTATAATCGTGTATTTTTATTATGTTTATTATGTAACTACTTATTTTTGAGATTTTATTTCCAAAATTGTAATATTATGTTTTATGAAATTTTCAAAAATAATATAAAAATTTAGCTACATATTATATTTAATCATATTTCACAGTTTTGACTGCAAATTTCGATAATTTTTCCCGAACCCTTCATAATATGATAGTTATCCGAGTAAAAAATAAACTGTTATCTACACGATTTTGTTCAGAAACTTATGCTTATTACGATCATAGGCGTGCGCACGGGAGTTCCGAGTGTGCCATTAAACCACCCCTCCCCCCCCCCCATAATTTGTGCGACACCAAAAATTACCATTAACAATTTTTCCAACACGGAAATACTACTAATTTTTGATTAGAAAATTAAAACTTATGTCTAATAAAATATGACATAATATAGCAAAATATAAAAATTTGGTTTTTATTTTCATGGTTTTTTTTCCATGATTCATTATAAATTATATAAATATAACTAATATTGGTTAATAGTTTGTTCAACGATGTCAGGGAGGTATTATCGGTATTTGTAATTTTAGTAAGCTTCATGACAAATTAGATAATACTCATCACAGTTGTACTGGTTTTGTGCAGTAGATACGCATCTCCTTCACCTACGGTCTATGTATAAATATATTTAACATTCTATATTTCTATATAATATAATATGTAGATGTTAGTACCTACCCAAATGATCTAATCGATTATACGGCAAATAAAATTGGATAGGTACACAATTATTTATTTAATTCGAATTTTTTTATATTTATAATTTAAATTTGTTTTTATGATTTTTACAAATTGAATCGCAAATTTTATCAAATATTCTATTACAAGTTATAACACACGATTATTTTTATATGTACTTGTAAGTTGTAATTTTTTAAATTTTAATTTTTGAAGTGAAACTTCAATACCCTCTGGATATTATATAAAAAATTACGTGGTAGTTATGCTCCGATGACAGATTCGATTCCGAGCAGGGAAACTAAATTTGATGAATTTGTTTTGATACATTTATTCTTTTTTATACAGAGAAACGTGTATCGTGACGGTTTTTTTCCGTACCTTCTGTAAAAAGTTTCACTTCACCGTACGTACTAGCAACACTCCCTTTTTTGTAATGTTTGTTATACTAATTATATGATTAATATTACGGTAAAAACACATTGTCCAAAAGTGAACGTACGTATACTAGTATTTTAAGTGTTTATCTAGAAATAATTAAGATTTGACAGATTTTGAACTATGTGTGTAATACGAAAAATTGGATTGAAGTGAGTAACCAGTAAAACATGGAAGTTTACACGTCATATAAGTAGGTATAATTAGTATTTATTTTAGAAGTTTGAACTGCCTATACCTCATTTACAAGGAATAATTCATTATATAAATACTGTGAATTACATTAAATTTTTTTTTATTTTATTTGTACCCTGAAAAAGATTTAATATTTAAATATTGAAGTAACTTGTTTTTTTTTATGATGTTAAATTTGGTTGAGATCAACCCACAGAATTTTTTTCATTTAGTTACAAATTCCTTAAAAAGTATTTTATTTAAAATATAAATTGTAACATGAGTTTCTTAGTTGGTAGTATTAAAACTTATACCCACCTGGGCCTTCTGGGCCTCAAACCTCCCCTGCGTATCGTTTACATTTTATTTTGCACCTGTGGTCCATTGGCCCAACTAGGGGGCGCAAAAGGGCTTATAGCACCTCCAAGTTCTAATTTCGGACCCCTTGTTTTTTTAGGTCTACCATTTAAAATATGAAATATTACGATACCCCAAGTTTTAGAGATCTAGTTGCGCTTTTGATGTGGCCGTTCATATTACAACGGTCTGACAGGGGTTATTTGAAGAAATTTAAGATATTGTGTTCTGGGCAGGAACATTACATTATATTTGAAATTATAATACGTACAATGTGTAGATATCGTTAAAATGTTCTCCGGTGTATTCCCCAACCCTAGCTCGATTAAGTTCAGTGGGTGGAGCTTTTACGAATTTAATTACAAAACTTAAGCGCACTCGGTGCCTCCGAATTGAAACGATATAGCGTTTATAATGTGTGAACATTTTAGATTCAGAGGAGGGCGAGGGACCTCGTGGTTTAACAATGGTATTAATTTTATATATTTTTTATTCTGTATACGAAATTTCTACCAGAAGGAGTGCTTTGATTTCAACATATCGTATATTATCTTTAGAGAGGTCTCCGCTAACCGTCTCCGCTCAGAATCGTTTTTCGTATACAATGATATGTATATATCGTAAGTCATTGATTTCAAATTTAATACAATCCATTATACATTGACCCACTTTTAACCTACTGTTCAGCGACATCCACATACCCGCTTTTTTTAATTATAATTATTTTAATAAATTAATATATTAAATTTATTAAATATAATAGATATATTCAATTTTTTTCTAACAATGAATATTTGAATGTTAACGACGATCAAATGTCTGCGGTTTTGAATTTTCGACCTTTCGAATATCCCTTTTTGACAACAGAAAAAACCTGTGTGCTTATGTGATTTTATACATGTGTGGTTATGAATGATAAGCAGGTGGCTTTAAACGATGCGGCACGTGACAAATGTCAATATTTCGGTTTTTTCAATAAAATTTATCTGCACATTATATTCGGTATAGTTACCCACCCCCTGCTAGGTTAATAAAAACATTTGTGCCGACTCGGCACATCATTATACTAACTATTCATATAAGTAAACTATATAGTATAATAGGTATATTGTATATATAATAAAGTCTTTGATATAATGACGATTGTATCGATTCAGAAAAGAAAGGAAAAAAAATAATAAGATCAATGCCGCCGACACGATTGTTCACCCCGTCAAGGCGATTAAATTTCACGGTCGTCGATTAATAATAATAATATTATGACAATAGCCCCTACACGCACAGTAGCTGATCGCTGTCCGGTAGTCACGATCGAAAATGCCATTGTTAAACGTTTGTAATTTGTATTTTTTTGTCATCGTGTGTTTTAATCCGTTACAAACAATATACCTGCAGCTGTGTCCCGCAGAATTTATAACAATAATGATAATAACACGGGTTTTAATACCTACGATTGTGATGTTTGAAAACGGGCTGAGAAGTATAATCGTAAGGCCAGCTACTTTGGATGGTGTCAAAAGGTCGTGTCCTAAACGTCAAACGGTTCTGCGATATGTGTTTTTCCTTCGTCGGATTCACTACCATCGTTTATATGACATCCTTAAAATAATAAAAAATATTAAGTAAGTCGTAGTTTACTTTTTAATTTATGTTTGTACCTATCACGTGGAAGCCGGATAAATATTGTATTTATTTAATTGCTTAATTGCGTCTACATTATAAATTACAAATTAAAATTATTACCAAACAATAACGACGAACCAACCAAATACTCTCGAAGCCAGTTATCCACACCACGAGAAAAAACCATGAAAATAAAAACCAAATTCTTATATTTTATTATTTATTTTTTTATTGTTTTTATGTGCTATTATTTTATTAGACATTACTGTATATAAGACTTGATTATCGATGTAATTGTATTTATTTTCTAGAATACATGACGCCATACTCAAAGACCCAATAACTTAGGTCATATGACACACAATACGATTTTTTTCATAGACATCCTTTTCAGTTAAAAAAACTATTACAACGGAAAATGAAAATGTACCCAAATAATTTTCTTATGTTGTGACCGTGGTTGATGTGCGTCATAAATCATAACTCAATATTTTTTTAATTTTAAGTTAAATTAATAATTGTTGACACTACTGTTATTTGTTATAATCAATTTATATTGACGGTAAAATTTATATTGATGTCATCAGCATAGCTGTTCAAAGTGACCCGGCACCAGAGCAGTCCCTAGGGCAGAGCGATTCGGGCCCTCACCCAGGGCCCCACGTCTTTGCCACAGTTGGACAGACCCTGCTTTTATAGATACAATAAAAAAGTCTAGTTCATGAGCAAAAAAAAAATGTATTATTTATATTTTATACATTCATTTTTTGTAATTTTTACTTATATATTATATACCTTTATAACTTTACTTATATTAGTTAACGTCAAATTAATGTATCAATTAATTAAAAAAAAAAAATCAATTAATTTTTAGTACCTACTTGATGGCATGCGATACAATATTATACAAATAATTTAACTCGGCTTGGAGGTTACTCATAACATTGTAACGTGGTTGGAGATGACCCGTTAAATATAACATATTCAGGGATGAAATTAGTTGTTTTGAATACATTTTTCCCGTAGCTCGGGAACACGAATGGTATTAGGATTTTAATAATACAAACGAATAACTGATAAATTGATCCAAATTATTATTAATTCAAACAAATTTATTATTACTTACAATAATTAACGAACAAAGTTACTAAAAATGTAGGATTGTACGGAGTTCAGGTGCGATATTGGCCGCGAAAAATATTACAATCATAAAATATTTAAGTGGCGCCTAAACCGAAGGGGCTTAATAAAGTCATCGCATGAAATGCCTATTGTGCATATTACGATGTTTATAAAATAAACGAAATGAGTACGTTACAGCATGTACCTTATACCATATACCTTTTATGGCCATATAATAAAAATATAATATTGGGATGTAAGCCCAAGGCTTCACGTAAGCCTGTGGTTCCTCAAAGTCTCTTCTTTAGATATCTTGTTTTTGGTTTACGGGCTACTTTTTGGAATATAAGTAACAGGAACCTAGAAAATGTGTAACTTAATATTATGTTGTGATCGTGATGCCCTATGAGCCGCGGCCGCCGCCGACAAAGTGAAAATTGACGAAAGACTACCGTTTACCGAGTTGCAACTATAGTCCATACGCCCCTGGTACTCAGGACCTCGTCATGTCACCGAGGTCTGTTACCCCAGTACCACCAAACTAAAAATCACAGTCAAAATGTATCCTATCGATTGTTATTTCATTTGTACACATTTGTAATCCTAATTAAAACATTTGTACACCTCCCCAAACTATGGAAAATCAATTTTCCTTCGGCGGTACTGGGGTAACGTTACGCCAGTACCGCCATCGACTTGTATTGGTCCCACCGACTCCAAACTAGTATCAACGATTGTTATTTCATTTGTACACATTTGTAATCCTAATTAAAACATTTGTACACCTCCCCAAACTCTGGAAAATCAATTTTCCTTTGGCGGTACTGGGGTAACATTACTATGTAACTGTTGCACCAATTCCATGGTTATTATACAATCGTTTTATCGACTCTAAAATCGTTCCAAAAATGGTCAGAAGCAATTTTATAAAAAATAAGGGTATGAGAAAAAATATTTTTTTAATATTACAATATAAACACAAAATTTATTAAGTAAATATTTTATAAAATATGTACTATCATTACACTTCATAATAATAATGGTAATGATTAATGACTATTAGATAAATAGTAAATAGAGTATTAACTATTCGAATATTAAT
>NC_042493.1:101546017-101547921 GCF_005508785.2 Acyrthosiphon pisum
GTCATTGCTTCGACAAAAATATGTAACAATTATCATTTGTATAGACCTTTTAACAATACAGTCAACTCGCGATATAACGAATATCGATATAATGAAAATCTTGATATAACGAATAAAACTACCGGTCCCTTGAAAATATCGCGGTATAATATAATTTCGATGTAACGAACTTTCGATTTAACGAATTATTTTCTCGGTCCCTTGAAATTCGTTATATCGCGAGTTGACTGTAATTGTAAAATAATATTGTGACGATGTATGTGACAGGGCATACTTAAGTATAGCTGCAGTCAGGGGCGTATTTAGGTAGGGGCTATGGGTCCCATTGCCCAGAGCGGCAAATTTTTAAAGATTTAGAGGGGCGGCAAATTTTTATTTTTATTTAACAAATAATTCGTTTGTCGTCACACATGTAGGTATTTTGAAAGATTTACTATTTTATTTATAATATTTTTTCACTCTTAACTGGTACAATAATGTTGTTTAAATGTCTAATTATACCTTCCTTGTTGAATGTAACATTACAATTTTAAATTAGTATATATTTATTATATATATTATATGCAGTATGTTAGTAAATACATTTACTGTTGAGGGGGGCGGCAAATATGTGTTGCCCCTATCCTGAAATTCCTAAATACGCCACTGGCTGCAGTGTTATCATAATAATATATTCACGCAGCAGAAGCGACGGCATGCGATAGCGTATCGTAAAGAATCTGAATAAATGTAGATACCTACCTATATAACATACAACACACAAGAATACAAGATATTATATTCAATACATACACAAATAAAACAATAACTAATAAAGGTGATTACGTGTATATGACCAGCTATTGCTATTATGATATGTGGTGTGGTAATTTTGATCGTATTTTACCGACTTTATTGGGAAAACAGGCTATGGCAATAGCAGCCTTTCGGAATTCCTGGGCGATGTAGGATGATACAGCTTGTATACAAAATAATAACATAATATATTTTATATATATATATAAATAGTTATTATTAGCCCGGGCTTTTGCAACAGTTGGACAGACCCCGCTTTTATAGATACGATAAAAAAGTATAGTTCATGAGCAAAAAAAAAATATATCATTTATATTTTATACATTCAATTTTTGTAATTCTTACTTACTATATACCTATACTTATATTAGTTAACGTCAAATGAATGTATCAAATTTAAAATTAGTTAATGATTTAAAATATGAAAGTTATAAAATAACCATCTTCGAAGCGCTCTGTCCCAAAATAAAGCATTTGCAACTTAGTTATAATATCTACAGAAAAAGAAATTGCTAACCAACTAAAATATAATGATATTATTGACACATTTGCTAATTTAAGACATATCAAGGTTAATTTATAATATATTAGATTCCAAGTGAAACGAAAAATGTATTTATTTTACAATGATGTGTATTTTTGAGTACAATGTATTTATTAACTTCTACCATAGTACGCTATGTAGTATATAATATAATATATGAAAGATAAAAATTATACTTACCTACAAATTGTATACATATCAACAGAAACATTAAAAAACGGTGCATATAATTAATAAAGTAACTACTAAAATAAATACCAATATAAAACATGAGATCTCATTTTTAATTGCAAAACTACAGTCCGAATAAAATATGACGGAGATCGTGGTTTATACGCATTAGAATTAATAATACTAAACAAAAATGCTGGCATAAAAACTAGCACGATTAATGGATATATTTAACTAATGAATTTAAGAATTTACGTAGCCCCTTTTTGATATCACAACATTTCTGACTTGAATTTTTTTTTCTTAGTGAGGTTTAAACACGTAGCGTTTTTGTTGAGAAATTCAAACATATATTAGCACGTATTATGTTGAAAAATTGTACTTCTATCGTTAA
>NC_042493.1:101548708-101551901 GCF_005508785.2 Acyrthosiphon pisum
TTTATGGCCATATTATAAAAATAAAAGATTGGGATGTAAATATGCATGTAAGCTGGTGGTTCCAGAAGCCTCAAAGTCCGTCCGCTCTTCTTTAGATATTATTATTATCTTGTTCTAGGTTTACGGGCTACTTTTTGGAATATAAGTAACAGGAACCTAATAATATTGTGATCGTGTTGCCTGGTGAGCCGCGGCCGTCGCCGACAAAGTGAAAATTGATGAAAGACTACCGTTTACCGAGTTGCAACTATAGTCCATACGCCCCTGGTACTCGGTAACTCGAAATGCCAACGTAGACCTTTATTTAAAATCATTGTATATTTCTACAAAAATGTAATAAATTTAAAAAATGGTTAGTATATTTAATATTGACGAGGATAAACAACGTAAATCGTATTAAAGCACTGAAATAGGCACTTAAACGGTCTAAAGCTAGACTGATAATATGAAACTATATAGACGGTGGCAGTACGTAGACAGTGCCGTGAAAAATTAGAAAGGTATCGTCACTGGGCCGTAACACGTTTGGGCACAAAACGATATTTTTACCTGAGATTCAATAGAACGATTGGGAACACACGTTCAGGTACATACACTTTTTTCAGACCCCAAAAATCAATATAACGTTTGGGTAACATAATATATTTAAAATAATACTACGCTTGGGTACTAACGTTTATATGTACATTTTTTACTTTAATTATATATTAAATTATATAAAACAGTTAACAATTATATATGTTTTTAATAAAATTAATAATTTTAAATTACAAATTGACAATTGTTATGTTTTAATGTTATATTATAAATTCTAATATATATGAAGGTCATGTACTCATCTTCACGTATTATGACATTCAATTGCTATACAATATAAAAAAATATATTTGTTAAATTAATAATTTGAGATGAGTATAGGTAGTTTGAATTAGTAAATAATAGTCAAGTAAAAGTAAAAGCGTACACAGTGTACATCATGATTAAAGTTCAATGAAATTGTTTTTTATAACTAATAGATTAGAAATTAGAAAGACACATTCTTTTCACTCTTTATGTGATTAACATACTATTGCTAATTAAAAAAAAAAAAAAAATTAAACACTAGTAAATTGACTTTTTTTAAACTAAGTTAAGTTGATATTTTTTCTATATTAACATTTAACTTAACTATCGAATTAAATTTATAATTTGTTAACTTTTAACTTATCGATCTTGTGTCCTCCTAACTTAACTTAACTTGAGTTAATTATTTTCATTAACTTGCCCACCTTTGCCCAAACGTTCTTTGATTTACCAGGTAAAATTATGTAATATATTTTGTGTCTAAACGTTGTGTCTATTTGTTACCAAACGTGTTGGCTTTTGGGTCGAATTTATTAAATATTCATCTATCTCTAGTGATAAAATTAAACTAAAAAATTGTTAAATATAAAAGCATGGATTACACCTGGCATTATTACTTCTATTAAGTATACAAATGTACTATAAAAATAAATAAGAACAATATAAATCTGACAGTAAACAAATATGGAAAGTTATAAATTAAATAATACGTAAATCAAGAAAGCAAACAAATAAAATTAATAAAATTACAAACAAAGATGATATTGTCATTGAATCTAATACTGAAATTTGTAATGAACTTAATGACTTTTTTTTAAACGTAGGAAATAATTTAGAAATAGAACATATTAATTCTGATATAATTAACTTTAATGATAAAAATCAGAGCAATGCCAGTATTTTTCTTAATCTAATTAGTAGTGAAGAGATTAGTGGGTATATTGATAAGATTAAAAATTATAATTCTTCTTATGAACATGGTTTAACAAACTAAATTAAATTTCAAAATCTATTACTATACCATTATCGATAGTTTTTAATAAGTCTTTATTAACAGGTGATTTTCCTTTAGCTTTCAAAAAATGTATTGTTATACCTTTATTTAAATCAGGTAATAAATTATCATGTGGAAATTATAGATCTATCTCACATCTTTAACTGTATCAATAATGTTCGAGAAATGTATTAAAAAATGTTTATTAAATTATCTTAAAAAGAATTCATTTTTTTCAAACTCACAGTTTGGTTTTTTAACTGGTTTGTCAACAACTGATGCGCTTTTTAATCTTGATAACTTTGTTCATAGATATATTGATATTAATTACAAAGTAACGGGTATTTTTCTAGACGTGCAAAAAGCATTTGATTTCGTAAATCATGAGTTATTTCTAAAAATAGCTCGATTATTCAGGTATTCGTGGAGTTGCTAATAACCTAATAATATCTTTATTAAGTGAAAGAACTCAAATAGTTCAAGTAAATGATTGTACTAGTAAAGCTAGAGGCATAACTTGTGGAGTTCTGCAGGGAACAGTCCTATGCCCACTGTTGTTTATCTTTTTTATAAATGGTTTGTTGAATAAAAATATAAATAGTAATAAAGAGTTCATAAGTTTTGCTTATGATACGGCTATATTAATATCTGAACCAACAGTCGATAGCTTGTACCATGAAGCAAATAATATTTTAAATAATGTATATGCTTGGTTCTGTAAGAATAAATTGAAGTTAAATTTACTAAAATCTAAATTTATTTGTTTTAATTTATATTTTAATAATGTTTTATATGGACACAATTTGATTGTTCATTCTCTAAAATGTAATCCTAATTTAAATATATGTGATCCAAAATGTGTAAAACTTGAAAAAGTCAATGAGTTAAAATATCTTGGTTTAATAATAGATTATAGACTTAGATGGGATAGTCATCTAAATTATATAAATGGTATTTTACGGAAATTATTCTATGTATTTAATGAAGCCAGGCATATATATTAGAGTTATTTATTTAGCTTTGGGTACAATCTGTTTTTTCATATGGTATATCCATTTGGGGAAGAGCTTTTAATAGCATTCTACATAAGCTAAATGTTACAATAAATGGTGTTATTAAATATTTATTAAATCTTCCTTTCCTAACAAACTCTATTTTAATTTATGAAAAACTCAACGTAAATAATTTTAAGGTATTCTATAACCAAGTAGTATTAGTAAACTTATTTAAACATAAACATTTAATACCTATATCTGATCATGAACATAATACTAGATATTAGCAAAATGTTAACATACGTCTACTAAAGTGTCAAAAGTCTCTAGTATACGGGTCTTGATTTATATCGCTTGCTAA
>NC_042493.1:101552445-101555464 GCF_005508785.2 Acyrthosiphon pisum
AGCAGGATGGAATTCGTAAAAATCGTAAATAATTTTGTCAACATAATACTATCTTCATTTTTCGATCTAAATAGTTTTTCATCGTAATTCATAAACAGTTTAAGTTCAACAGTTAAATTCCAATTTAAATAAATTAAAACACCTATTACAGCATAATACAATTATTTTATAGTATTATTATAAATTACTAATAACTAGAGATGATAAGTGAATACAAAACTGTATGAATTTGTTGGTTATTCAAGTTTTCGCAGGTCGTCACAACAAACGCCGCCGAAACTGAAGAAAAGTAACGATTAAACCATGAGTCCCTGGTAGCGCGATTTTAAAACGCGCTACGTCTGACCACTTAACCATTGATCTGCGCATGCGTGTGGACTTAATTCTAAACATAATAATATGTCGGCAATCGTGTATACGCGTTTCGCATGTGTAGGAATGTAGTTTTATGAATATTTATGAAATTTATATTTGATAATATGATAAAAGTTTATATTATTATATTTTTATATTTTTATATAATATTTTTAATATGAAAGTGCTGCCGCCGCGTAGTTGTGGTATCTCTAATATATCTTTTACGTATCCGTATTTTTAATTTCAAACGGACGTGCCCAATTTTTAAGATAAGTACCAACAATCGATCGATTAATATGAATAGAGACATAATATTTTATTAATCTACGTGAAACTGGCACTATGTATGAATGTGTTATTTATTATAACAGTACCTAGTTAGGACAAACTATGTTAATGTTTCTATAATGTAACACAATGTAAGAGCGAGTAGCTAATGCTGCCGCGTGTCATCGCAACCGCCGAGCCGCCGCCGCCGAAACTGAAGAGAAGTAACGATTAGCCCCTTGTACTCCAACGAACTATTTTTCGGTTTAGTTCGTCTGTTCTAGTAGCGTTTTTTACCATCCCGATCAACCCGAGTACCCGACCATATTATTCTTATTATTCTTGTTCAGTTTGATAATAATAATATGAGTCCGGATGCCGCCGCGTCACCGTCACCGTCACCATCACGCGTCACCGTCTTAAACGTATTCTTATTTTTAATTTCAAACGGGCGTGGCGCAATGATTAAGATCGATCGATCGATTAATAAAGAATAGAGAAATAATTGTATGTATAATAAATGTGTAATAACAGTAGTTAGACAAAAAAAAACAGTTTATAGGTATAAACCGTACATTATGGTGTAGTATTATAAATTATAATGGTGTATAATGCAGATCATAGCGGAATATATAATATATTTTACAATGATGTGTGTTATTGTCATAACTCATCATTTTAACTGCAAAATATGCTTATAAGTTATTATAAAAACCTTAATAGTTAATAGATAACATTTTTAAGCTTTTTGTCCCATCAAACATTTTCATCAATATTTATAGAAAAAATTTATTAAAAGTCGCAGCACATATCAAATAATTCACCTATATCTCTTTACCACCAAATAAAATGAAAAGTTCTTAGTTTAGCTTTGCACTTAGCTCAGATTATTTAAAAATTTCGCTTATACCCCTTGTGTTCTAGCCGCTTCTATTATAATAGCTGTTTGGCGGATAATAATATTATTCACAACACTTATAAATTTGTATTTTTTTTTTTTTTTTTATTTAGAAAATAAGGCTTCGACATCACAGGTCATTAGCCTAGCTTAGATTAAGAGTACAATACAAAATATATTATGGCTTAATGACTACGGAAAGGGTTTTTACATTGTTAAAGTTTGTTTATGAGGTGGATTTGAGTTAGAAAAGAGATAATTTTAATAATATTATTTTCGTTTAGTGCTTCATCCATATTCGGTGGTATAGCTAGATTGTTTCTTGCGTCCCTGTACTTTGAGCAATCCTGGAAGATATGTTGTATTGAGAGGTCAGCGTGGCATTCGTCGCAGGTGGGAGGTGGGTTTTTGTTGATGAGAAAAGAGTGGGTTGTGAAGGAATGTCCGATTCTGCATCTTGTGATGGCAACTTCCTGGCGTCTGTTGAGGAAGTACGGTGGGTTCCACTTTTTTGTGTCTTTCTTGACTGATTTAAGCTTGTTGGTAGGAGGAATAGCATCCCAATGATTTTGCCATCTAGCATATATTTTACGTTTGATGGATGATTTAATGTCATTAGTCGGTAGGTCGGAAATTGTTGGGTGGAGGATAATTTTGGTTGCAAGGTCAGCTGCCTTGTCAGCCATTTCATTGCCAGTAATACCAATGTGTGATGGAACCCACATAAATTCGATGTTTTTGGTGGTCGATTTGAATATTATTTGGATATTTTGGGTAGTTTCGTTTGAGGGTAGTGGGTTTTGAAGAGCAAGTAAAGCACTGAGTGAATCACTTAAAATTAGAATGTGGTTTGAGTTGATAGTATTGGCTAATATGATAGCTTCATAAATGGCTTGTGATTCAGCCGAGAATATACAAGTTTCCGGCGGGAGCTTGTGAAGGAATGTGATATTTTTTAGAATTATTGAAAATCCAACGCCTTGAGTGGATTTAGAAGCATCAGTGTATATTTTTTCGAAGTGTGAATATTTGTCTTGGATAATTTCATAAAATTGCAAGGTGATAATATTGGGATTTGTGTCGTGTTTGTTAAGTTGTAGAAGCTCAGTATTGACTTTGATTTTCCAAATCCAAGTGGGATGGCTTGGGTATGTGATTTTATTTTTGACAGATGTGTGTATGGTGAGTTTATTGATTAGTTGGAAGAAGATGTCATGTATAGATAATACGGGGTTTTTTATTGGAAAAATTAATTTTGTGGTTTTGTCGTTGAAAAAGTTATTGTATCCCATGTGGTTTGGAGTGCTTTTTCTTTTTATTCCATAATTTAAGAGTTCTTTTTCCCTAAGTAGATTGAGGGGGAGTTCTCCAGCATAGCATAGAATGCTGTCAATGGGACTGGTTCTGAATGCTCCTATTGATAGGCGAATACCCTCATTGTGGATTGGATCCAATGTTTTTAATAGCTTTTCTTTGGCTGTAATATAAATTTGGGCA
>NC_042493.1:101555564-101556521 GCF_005508785.2 Acyrthosiphon pisum
ACTGAGATGAGAACACATATGGCTTACATTTCAAATGGAGGCTTGTGCAGCATAAATTATTTGATATATTTTTGTAAGTAAAATTAATTCAAATAAAATGATAAAAATTGTTTTGCTTTTTAAAATTTTACTTGGTATGCACTATATACTATATACTATATACATTATTTGAAGAGCCAAAATAAAAATGTTTAGCCTCCTGAGATGGGAAACCATGTGTCTTTATTATTTTCTGGGTTTTTTTTTTGTTACCAGGGAGTTGTAAGCCAACCCTTAATTGCGCTTTTGGTGCTATGCAATTTTGTAAAACAAGTTTAAAATAGGAGGCCCCCAAAATTTGACTCGCACCTAGGCCCTTTTATCTCTAGTTGCGGCACTGATTACCTACCTGATAATATACTAGGTACTGTGAATTTCACAAACGACACCAGTCGGCATGGCTATACATTAAAATATAATATAATTTATACTTAAAAAGACATTGCTTCCACAGTACGTGATACACCAAAAAGGAGTTGAACAATCAGAATTTTGAAATCGATTTTATTGTCCGTGCACAGAACAGCGAGATAGTAGCCACATGAACATCACTGTAAATAATTTTTCATGTTTTTTCACGTTAGCGGCAATGCTGGATCACTGATAAAAATCGTGGTACCGATAATCTTTATCATATCTCAGACGATCGCAGCAAACTCGTGTTCGTGATTTTAGCGATTAGCAACGACTAAACATTTTCATTTTTTTTTTTTTTTGAAATATTGCGATTGCGTTTAATTAGCCACGTCTTTCGTAATTTTGAACGAGGGAACCTGGTTATTTTTTGTTAAAAATATCATTATTTTTATTTAAATTACTATAAACGTACAAATATAAAAATGGCTTTCACTCCCTCATACGTCCAAACAAGTTTGGAGTTCTTGCCTTTGAACCCATGGACCGAGGTATGTTCATAAA
>NC_042493.1:101558807-101559808 GCF_005508785.2 Acyrthosiphon pisum
AAAAATGAGGATATTTGCATTTGACTTATTTTAAAGATTTTACTTGTTTGTATGTTGGAAAAGCTATAAAATGTGGCAATAATGGCAGTTACAATTTTGTTGATACGATCCTGTAATAAACACAGCTATGGATACGGGTAATAATAAATGTATATTTCTTACTGGTCAAATTGTTAAAAATAACTTGTGAAATTTGTAAATTTAAAATATATATATCAAAATTCTATACTTTTAAATAACATCATCGCATCTTTTTCTGTTTTATTCAAGTATCTGTAGAATGCATACAGTTAAAAAAAAATCTATCAATTTTGATTAAATATATTTTAGGAAAAAATAACTGATAAGTGATGGTTATTATTATTTTTCAAAATATTTTCAGTATAACCTTTAAAATGTAATTTTAGATTCTGAGTGGAACGATGAATGTATTGATTTTACAATGATGTGTGTTTTTTTTTTTATTTTTATTTTTTATTTTTATTTTAATTTTTAATTTTTTTTTGTGTCTATGTACACGATAAATAGTCGAAATAATGCTTCGATTTTCAACTTCAGTATCTTGTTCGATTGGAAAGTGAATATCGTTGGTGCATTGGGGAGGTCAAAATTTAAAATTCCCAGTAATTTTCAAAAGCGCCAAGAAAAACCAAAGAAAAATTAAGGAAAAACGGGAATTTTTACGCAAAATCGATTTTTCACAAAATTGAATTTGGTTTTTGGTGTAACATTAAAAAAAATTACCGTAGATACATGAAATTTTGACTGAATGTTTATCTTAGCATTTTCTATACAATATAACATTTTCAAAATATTTTGACTTATTTTGAGCTCTGTACGGACATTGTCAGTTTTCATTTTTTTTTTAGATTTTTTTTCTAAAAATATCAATAAAATTTTATTTGTTGATTAAAAAAGCTTGGAAATTTAATAGAAGGCTCCAAGTATATTTTTTCAAAGGCAGATGAAAAATATTAAAAATCCTTAGTCACAGTTTTTTT
>NC_042493.1:101559908-101560743 GCF_005508785.2 Acyrthosiphon pisum
CACCAGAGCGGGACCCGTCAATAAGAGCTTCATATTCGGGGATTAGTTGCCAGACCTAATAATCTAAGACCGTGGGATAACTAGATAGGGCTGCAATCGTATAGATACCCCCACCATGATATTTACATGACATATTTTTCGGTCACCATTTACAGTCCATAATAATTCTGTTATTAGATAAAAGCAGGTACAAAAACCTTGGGTTGAACAATATCGTATTTATTAGTTATAGCTTCTGGTCTTTTCGAACGAAAAATACTATCTACTTATAAACAGTAGCACAATGTTACTTATGAGAAACCACCAAACTTTGAGGCACTATAACTCGCTAATGGATTAACAAAAATAAAAATTTTAACGTTATAATACATAAAAAAAATAGTTTTATTATTTTATATGATTTTTATTATGGGTTGCCATTTGAAAATCAAAAGTTGATAATAGTTTGACCAATAAATATAAGGGTGAAAAAAATTAAAGTGTTATACAAATGTAGAAAAGTATGTAACTAAAATTTTTAGAAAAAAAAATTTGGTAAAAAGTCTATACTTTCAGAAATAATGAGTGTTCTTCGATAAAAAAATCACCCTGTATACTAAAAATAAAAAAAGACACCGACAGTTGACGTCCGATACCCGTTCAATAAGTAATAACACATACCCAATCTATTTTTATCACGTTTTATCGCTAAAGAAAGTATTAGTATTATTCTTATAACATATTCTTCATACGTTAAAAATAATGATATAATATTATTGATGGAAAAACAATGATTTTTTTTTTGTATTTTTGTTTTTGTCAAATAAATAATAATATTTTTAGTATATTATTAAAG
>NC_042493.1:101563251-101564132 GCF_005508785.2 Acyrthosiphon pisum
TTCGTGCATTCGGGGAGGTCAAAAATATAAAATTCTCAGTAGCTTTCAAAAAGTGAAATGAAAAACCCAAACACAACTTAAGGAAAAAAGATAATATTCACGCTAAATTTGTTTTCGACAAAATTGATTTTGGTTTTTGGTGTAACTCTAAAACAAATGAACGTATAGGTATATACACGACATTTTCACCGGTTGTTTATATTTTCATTTTCTATAAACGGTAACATTTTCAAAATAATTTGATTTGTTTTGTACTGTTTAGGGAAATTTGCAGTTTCCAACGATTTTAAAAGTTTTTTTTCAATGAACGGCAATAAGACTTTATTTAATGGGTAAAAAAGGTTGAACATTTAATACAAGCCCGGATAGTATAAAAATATAATAATAATATAATCTTTTATCATATTATTAAATATCAATTTCATAAATATTCATAATCCTACATTCCTACACATGCGCAACGCGTATACACGATTGCCGACATATTATTATGTTTAGAATTAAATCCACACGCATGCGCAGTTCAATTGTTAAGTGGTCAGACGTAGCGTGTAATAAAATCTCGCTACCAGGGACTCATGGTTACTTTTCTTCAGTTTCGGCGGCGGCGGCTGTTGTGACGACGCGCGGCAGCAGTTGTAGCTACGCGATCAACAGCCATCGCTATAATAGCATACGTAAATCGAAAATATTGTCGCTTAAGAGGACTTCGTACCCACATTTGTTGTCTCCGTCTTACAAACGTACGACATAGCAAATTTCGTTCGCTTATTTCAATAGGGTGCTGTCATTTTTGATTTTAGAGTGAATTAACATATTATCAAACTTTTAGGTAACAACATTATCTGTGCCCTCTCGTTGGTTTTTTACGATATTTTCAT
>NC_042493.1:101564232-101566980 GCF_005508785.2 Acyrthosiphon pisum
TAATCAATGTCACTAGGTAAAACACGGGACGAATAAATAATTATTTTGTTTTATAAAATATTT
The DNA here is from genome assembly GCF_005508785.2 of Acyrthosiphon pisum. Lineage (NCBI taxonomy): Eukaryota > Metazoa > Arthropoda > Insecta > Hemiptera > Aphididae > Acyrthosiphon > Acyrthosiphon pisum. Next base: position 101,564,296 of record NC_042493.1, read on the forward strand.
ACAAATGTGAATTTTATTTTGTATTATAAATATGTGTGTTTCGATATTAATTGTTAAAATCGGTTTTTCGTTTTACAGTAATTAAATATAATTCTTATAATAGATTAGATGTGCGCGATACGACTGTGTAGGGGCGTATGGAGACTTACTTTTAGGGGGGGCTCAATTTATTTCTTTTATTCAGGCTCATTATATCATCCAGTTAGTATTTTTATTTTATAAGTAAGTAGGTGAGAATTTTGTGAATAAATGTATTATTAACAAATGGGCTCTAATTTAAAAAAACAAATAATTACAAAATCCATATAAAAAAAATTGTTCGTGAATCCAACAAAATAATTATTTTATGTATTTGTTTACCTAATTTTCCGAAACTATACTATGGATCATTGTTACCAAATTTATAATTAAAAAAAATAATTATCCCCAACACAAAAAAATGAATCAATTCATTTGTGATTCTATAAGCAAAGAAAAAATACAATTATAATTTATAAGTAAAGTAAAAAGTAATGAAAATTAAAAAGTATACATTAAATAGAATTGTAGAGTATAGACGTATATGGGATACAAAGTAAATAGTTATATTTTTCTTTTTTTAATGACGAGGTCACCGGACACCGATATAACTTTTCTGTTTATAATATTTATAATATTTTGCTTGAATATCAAATTTGATATCAACTCTTACAAATTAATTTTTTTTTTACTTATTATATTTATAAATAATATTGGGCACTTCCAATTATAATTATTATCTTTTTATAAAATTAATTTTTAAAAAATGGAACACATTTTAAAAATCTGTGGATAATGTAAGAAATTCCTTTACGTGACAACACAATCAACTACCTAACTCATAAGTTACTTTATAACAGAGGAAAATATGTAACTCGTTATGTAAATTATACTAAGCGTGAATGTGTTGATTTCACAATGATGTGTGTGTTTTTTTTTGAAAAATATTTTTGTGTTTGTCATCACCTTTTGGGGCAGTAAAACTGTTTTGATATTCTTCAACAGTATCTTCTTCAATGGGGAAGTGCTTATAAGTTCGTGCATTCGGGAGGTCAAAATATAAAATTCTCAGTAGCTTTCAAAAAGTGAAATGAAAAACCAAACACAACTTAAGGAAAAAAGATAATATTCACGCTAAATTTGTTTTCGACAAAATTGATTTGGTTTTGGTGTAACTCTAAAACAAATGAACGTATAGGTATATACACGACACACTCTATGGAAACTAGCGAACAAAAATTTGCTATAACATACGTATGTAAGACGGAGACAACATATGCGGGTGCGACGTCCTCTTAACTATACCTTTATAGTTTATTCACACTTTTTTCTCCATTAATTAAAAATATTTTTTTTTTTTATCCTGTTTTTAATATTTAGTTTAAAATTTGTTATATAGCTGACATTGTAGGTAATTTATTTTATAACTTAATTAACATTGTAGGTATTCATTTTGAAAAATAAATATGATTCTGGCGAATACAGTTAATAGGTAGAACTGTATTCGCCAGACATATTATTATGTTTAGAATTAAATCCACACGCATGCGCAGATCAATGGTTAAGTTGTCAGACGTAGCAAGTATTAAAATCACGCTACCAGGGACTCATGGTCTAATCGTTACTTTTCTTCAGTTTCGGCGGCGGCTGTTCTGACGACGCCCGGCAGCAGCAACGGCCATCGCGATCATAGCATACGTAAATCGAAAATATCGTCGCTTAAAACGTTTCTGCAATTCTTACAACGTTACTATATAAGCCACTGTGTTACTGTGTACAAATAAATCATCGCGCGTCGTTTTTAGAAACTTTTATCATCCAAATAACGCTCATTACGATCACTTAAGGTGTGATAAAAAATGAATAATTTAATACATATACCATTATTAAAAATCACGGAAATCGCTGAAGGAATAAATTTGCCAAATGCAAATAGAAATCAATAGGTACATTAACTACAACCGTTGATTTATGATGATAGTATATAATCAATGTAACTAGATACCTACTAGTTACTACTAAATACCTACTAATGTATACGTAAAATTTTGCTTTGATGAACAACTGGGTAATTGAAAAACTGGGATAACTAACAAATTCATACAGCTTTGTAATGCACTTATCATGTCTAGTTATTAGTAATTTATAATAATACTATAAAATAATTTTATTATCCTGTAATAGGTGTTTAAATTTATTTAAATTAGAATTTAACTGTTTATGAATTACGATGAAAAACTATTTAGTTCGAAGAATGAAGATAGTATTATGTTGACAAAATAATTTACAATTTTTACGAATTCCGTCCTGATAATAAAAATAAGCACGGACATTTTTTAAAGTACCAACTAGATCTATCTAATAATGAAAATGAACTTTATTGCAATAAACATAAATAATACAAAAAATGTACATAAATACCGTGAGTATCATATTGTGGCACCCCCTAAAAGCAAAGCTTGTGCTGGGGGAGCGATCGAGTTCTTATCACCTAAAGAATGCACATACATTTAAATAATATAATAACAATAAAAATTATGTAACCAAATCTGTTGCTCATACTAATACACTATTCAAACACTATAATACATAGTAAAAACAATTGTAAATTATAATCATATTATCTTTGACAAATCAATATGCTTAAGATAAGTTTTGAAAGTTATT
>NC_042493.1:101567030-101575213 GCF_005508785.2 Acyrthosiphon pisum
AAGTTTACTAATACAACTTGGTTATAGAATACCTTAAAATTATTTACGTTGAGTTTTTCATAAATTAAAATAGAGTTTGTTAGGAAAAGAAGATTTAATAAATATTTAATTACACCATTTATTGTAACATTTAGCTTATGTAGAATGCTATTAAAAGCTCTTCCCCCAATACCATATGATATACCATATGAAAAAACAGATTGTACTAAAGCTAAATAAATAACTCTTTTATAATTTACATCTAATATATATGCCTGGCTTCATTAAATACATGGAACAATTTCCGTAAAATACCATTTATATAATTTACATGACTATCCCATCTAAGTCTATAGTCTATTATTAAACCAAGATATTTTAACTCATTGACTTTTTCAAGTTTTACACATTTTGGATCACATATATTTAAATTAGGATTACATTTTAGTGAATGAACAATCAAATTGTGTCCATGTAAAACATTATTAAAATATAAATTAAAACAAATAAATTTAGATTTTAATAAATTTAACTTCAATTTATTCTTAATTAATTTCGTATTTAATATCAATATATCTACGAACAAAGTTATCAAGATGAAAAAGCGAATCAGTTGTTGACAAACCAGTTAAAAAACCAAACTGTGAGTTTGAAAAAAATGAATTTTTTTTAAGATAATTTAATTAACGTTTTTCAATACATTTGTCGAACTTTTTTGATACAGTTAAAGCTGTGAGATAGGTCTATAATTTCCACATGATAATTTATTACCTGATTTAAATAAAGGAATAACAATACATTTTTTAAAAGCTAAAAGAAAATCACCTGTTAATAAAGACTTATTAAAAAGTAACGATAATGGTATAGACATAGATTTTGAAATTTTCTTAAGGATGTAGTTTGTTAGACCATGTTCATAATAAGAATTATAATTTTTAATCTTCTCAATATACCCACTAATTCTTCACTACTAATTGGATTAAGAAAAATACTGTCATTGCTCTGATTTTTATCATTAAAGTTAACTATATCAGAATTCATATGTTCTATTTCTAAATTGTTTCCCACGTTTACAAAAAAGTCATTATGTTCATTACAAATTTCAGTATTAGATTCGATGACAATATCATCTTTGTTTGTAATTTTCTTAATTTTATTTGTTTGTTTGCTCGATTTACGTATGATTTAATTTATAACTTTCCATATTTTGCTTAAATTCAAATTATTAGATTATTAATTATGATTATTATGATTATTATAAATTGGAAACACTATAGCTGTTGTATAATGATCCGTTATATCACATCTTAATATATATGGAAAAATTTTAGTCATATCAATATTATTAACGAATATTTGATGAATACAAGTTTGAGAATAGCTAGTTTCTCTAGTATAATTATTTATACATGATAAGAATCCATTAAAAGCCATACAATTTAGACATCAATTACTAAGTTTTGAATTTTTTATAATAAATATTAATATCTCCATAAATAATATTATAAAATTTTTTTTTCACAATCTAGATAAGAATAATTCTAAATTATTGATAACGATATCTTTATCGTCATTAGAAGATCTATAAATACAAAATAGATGGAATAAATCATTATTTATCTTAAGAGTAATATGTAACGAATTGCAATTTTTTAGTACTTGCTTATTAACTGTTATTATGTTTAAAGATTTCCTTACCAAACAGTTACGCCATCACATTTATTTAATGTTCCTAACGAGTTAATAGTTCTATGGCCATTTAATTTAAATTCAAAATCATTTAGAAGCTATGTTTCACACAGTACGATAACATTAAAATGATTATTTACTGAGCCTAATAAGGCTAAAACTTCATTAAAATGTGCCTTAATACTACTTATATTGATTTGGAAAACGGAGAAACTATCATTTGTCAAAGGTATATCTACTAAAGAAGCAACCATACATAGAATTTAAAATATTATCTAAAATTAGCATATTATTAATATTCATTTTAGAATTAAAATTTATCTTAAAATATTTTGACATTATAAAAATACTAACTAATTAAAGCTTATCGACATCTTCAGGTGACCTGATTTTTACAATATTAGAATTTTCATTTTTTCTCACCAGCATATCAGAATTGGATAGCCAGATACAATTATGTTGTTTACTTTTAGCCGCTAACCTGGTTTGAGAAAATTGCATCCTTTTGAATTTTGTTAGTCGCTCATTGATGAAAACCTTTTCTTTTGCCCATTTACTATTTATCATATCCGTAGTTATCTTCAGATTACTTTAAATCACTCTCGAAGTTTAAAATCAAATCTTTCTTCTAGAAAATGTCTTCAGACGTTCAGACACAAAAAAATAAAATATATATAAGTACATAATATGAACATTATCCTATTGGAACATTATAGTTATATAGTATATTGTATAATATTATTAATGTTATGTAATTTTATGTTATAATCTTAAATTAAGATTCTTTTTTGGTCATTTTCAAAATAAATTTTTTTTGTCTTTGGCCCGATCTACTACCTGGCCACAACCAACAAATGAAAATATTGTACTAAAGGTATTTCATAAAAATTAAACATGCGGAGACGGTTTGTCAGCCTAAAATATTTTATATTATGTTTATTTTGTAATTATTAATACGGTAGCCGGTTAAGTTGAATTATTATTTGTTTATTATCATATTTGTATATAATAATAATATACTTTTGAAGTTTCAAGTACTCACAAATAATATTTTATAAATATAACACACAACTAAAATCATTCTTCTTCGTTTAAACATCTAATATCGTCCAAATTTTAAAATAAAAAACTATAAAATAAGCGGGTAAGTGGATGTCGCTCTGCTGTACAGTAGGTTACAAGTTGGTCAATGTATAATGGATTGTATTTAACTTGAAATCAATGATATAATATCATTATTCAATATTCATGATATAAGAAAAACGATTCTGAGCAGAGACGGTTTATTATTATTTATTATAGCCTGTAAGCTGAATTAATATTATAATATTATTAAAATATTATTATTTTTTATTCGGATCTATGGAGATAAAAAACGCGTTAGAAATTAAAATCCTGTTTTTAGCGGTTTTTCGTAATTTCTCAGTGGTTTTTCCCGTGGAATTAAAAAGGTATTGAGAAAATCAAAAATGACCTCTTGGTCCAATTTGTCAAAAGATAAGATACTACATGTTGAAACAAAATCACTCTTTTGGTAGACATTTTTGTATACAGCTAAAAAAAAAATAAAATAAATAAACAATCAGTGTAAAACCACTATACCAAAATAACTAAAAATTAAAATTAATCTGTCGTTATTACATTTATTAAAATACATATTGTTTTAATAACTAAATAAATTTAAAAACATTTTATAATGTGTTAATTGAGAAAATTAAATAATATAAAAATAATATATACATAAAAGTTTAAGAAGAATAATGAAATAATGCACCTACCTATATAATTTATACAAATATAAGCAGACTGATGTATATTAATTAATTAATTTGAAATTCTATATTTTTCCCCAGATTACGTTAAGATCAATTTTTGGTAAAAAGCGGTTCTTCGACTAAATCGATTTTGGTTTTTGGTGTAATTCTATAAGAATAATTATTGTAGAATGTAGATACATGTAAACTTCACTCAATGTTCATATTTTCATTTTATATACACCATAACATTTTGAAAATTTTAAATCGTATTGAATTATTTACGTACATTTTCAATTATCAAATTTTTAGTTTTTTTTCAATAATTATTGAATACAATTTTATTTGTTGGATAAAAAAGTTTGAAAATTTAATAGAAGGCTCCTAAAATACCTATTGTTTCAAAGACAGATGAAAAATATTAAAAATTATTATTGGTTACAACAAATAATATAGTTATTAAGATTGATTATTATATATTACCTATATATTATATATCATCTTTATATTATTATAAATAATCAATATATTAGAAATTGGTTAATAAATACCGATTTAAAAAATTCTTATACTTAAACCAAGCTCAAAATGCAAAAAAATGAATGTTTTAAAAATCTTTAATAGAGATAAAAATGGATAAATCCATGGGAATTTGTCACCGGTAATTTTGAACACCACTACACCATTACGGATTGAACACAAATTTTGAATCATATAGAATTGGTATATTTTATAACAGGTAATGAAGGGTATTGGGTCAACTAGTTGTATATAACATAACCTAGTAGGAATTAGGTAAATTTTACATTTATATCGTGTCTATGGTAATAAACAATACGTTCCGCAAAAACAGTTAAAAATTAAAAATATCTGTAACCAGTCAACGACATAATATTTATAAGAAAAAACGATAATTTTTGAATTTTTAAAAATAATAGCATGGGCCATCGAAAATAATTGTCTCCTACACCGTGCGGCGGCGGTGTAGCTATCATAATATTATGTGCAATGCATTTACATATAATGTCAATATGTCTAACTATTAACTAATTACAACTACAGTACAATCTCGATAATCCGGCCGTTCGATAATCCGATACGTTCAGTAATCCGGCTATTTTTACATATACGTACCAATATGTATTTATACATAAAATTACTATCGTTAACGATAAAAACGATTAACGTGATATTTTGGTGTTAAAATGACTACAAGAAAAAGTATTAAAAGTATTATTTCAATATTAATTAAATATAGCCATGAACGTATTAGTATTTATATTTTATAATAATTACAATAAATAAATAATAAATAATAATATATATATATATTATAATTATAATAATTTATTTTTTATATGTATCAGTAAAAATGTAAAATTCAATAAGTTAAAATACGTTTTTATGTGAACCCTCGTTAATCCACGTTTTCGTTAATCCGGCAGTAGCGTGTTCTGATATATGTCGGATTATTGAGATTGTGCTGTATTATCAGTTACAAGTAGCACAACAATTCACGGGTGGCTACGAAATTATATTATAATTTGCCTTAGACAGTTATCCTTTGTTTTATGCCCCTGTTTAGTCCCATACATACCAGGACCCCATAGAACAATTGATGAGGTTTGTGCACATGGGGCTTCGTCAAGGCCCATCCGACAACATTCACGCGTCGCCACTGCATCCTGTAGTTTAAAATCATAAATAAAAAAATTAACCTAATACCTAATACGTTCCATATTGTAACATATTATTATACAGTCCCAAGAATTGTACATATTACACATATTGTCAACATACAAATACAAATTAATAATTATTATAACAATGTTTGGTCACAACATGTTATTCTCTCACCCCATTTTCTACGGAAAATGACAATTGTTATCAACCGTGTTTATATATTTATAGCTATGTATATGTAGGAACATAGGGTACAATTTCGAAATTGTATTAAAGAAAATATTGGTACATACTTACATTAAAACAACTGATATATACGTACACTGGGCCACTATAAGTATATTCAAGTATTGGACGATTACCTATTGTTTATTAATTCCGAGTCTATTCGAGTCGAGTTCCAAATATTTTGAGAGTGTATCTGTCGGATGAATATTGTACTATATTAATATTATAATAACAATGTCTCGCGCCGGCACATTACGTAAAAAAGATCGGTGCTATCGATGTATATGACGTGACGACGACTTCCGTCCAAGAATAAATGCGAAAAGCGTGAGTGCTCGACTAATAATACACCGCGAGCTAATTATTATTTTTAATTTTATTCGAAAAATCAGAGTGATTGTAATAATTTAATAACATTATTTATTATTTTATTATTTATCGTATTTTGCCAATTCCGTATGCATAGATAACATAACTATTATTTTTAGAAATTCTAAATAATAATTACCTCTAACTTGGGTAATTTTCGTTAAATTAAAATTTTTTTTTGAACTATTTTAAAAATACGATCAACAAAATGGCTATCTTGGAAATTTAAAAAACTTTTTTCTAAAAAAAATTTTTAATAATTTTTGAATTTTTGAAAAAAAAATCGAATATTATGCTATTTGATCAGAATTTTCATACTTATTACTCTAAAAAAAACTGCATTTATGTATATGGATTTTCCACGGAGATACTAAGGGTGAGACGGAACTTCTGGTACATACGTGTGTATAATATGATATATAGCCAATATGAAGTGGACGACTACGATAAAGGCGAAGTAAAGGCCGGAGGATGCGTATCATAAACTGTGATGATACCTTTCTAATTTTTCACGGCACTGCCTACGCGTATAGTTTCATATTAGCATTGTTTAAGAACGTTTAAGTGCCTACTTCAGTGCTTTAATACGATTTACGTTGTTTATCCTCTTAGACCTCTTTACCCGTTTTAGAATCATAGTTTAAACCTCGATTACGCTTGAACCACTGATTTTACCGGCCGAATTCGGTGGTAACTATTGTAACTATTGTAATACGGACCCTAAAATAGTAAAATGTATTGTAACATTTTTTTTGTTGCCTTGACGGGGTCCTGAGTACCAGGGGCGTATGGACTGTAGTTGCTACTCGGTAAACGGTAGTCTTTCATCAGTATTCACTTTGTCGGCGGCGCCCGCAGCTCATCGGGCATCACGACCACAACATAATATTAAGTTACACATTTTCTAGGTTCCTGTTACTTATATTCCTAAAAGTAGCCCGTAAACCAAAAACAAGAATTCTAAAGAAGAGGGGACCACAGGCTTACGTAAATATTTACATCCCAATATTATATTTTTATTATAATATAATAAAAATATAATATGGCCATAAAAGGTAAGTACATGCTGTAACGTACTTATTACGTTTATTATATAAACTTATTTTTTACCGCATATTATAAAAAAAAATACATTTTACTCTAGTTTGATTAGTTAAATTACATGCTCCCTATTCTCTGGGACTTGAATGTATAGGGCCCTAATTACAAAATACTGGGGGGGGGGTTGGTTTAATGGCACACTCGGAACTCCCGGGCGCACACCTATGATCGTAATAAGCATAAGTTTCTGAACAAAATCGTGTAGGTTACGGTTTATTTTTTTACTCGGATAACTATCATATTATGAAGGGTTCGGGAAAAATTATCGAAATATGCAGTCAAAACTGTGAAATATGATTAAATATAATATGCTGCTAAATTTTTATATTATATTTGAAAAGTTCATAAAACATAATATTACAATTTTGGAAATAAAAATCTCAAAAATAAGTAGTTACATAAACATAATAAAAATACATGATTATAATGATTTACATACAGGTTTACTAATATTGGAATATATAATATTGATTAATATGGACACAATTCCATGTTGTCTTGGGAATTTTTAAACTATCATGAGATAAAATAACTTAATTTTTTCAATAAAATAATTGTTTTATTGGTCATTAAGAACATCAACGAAAAAGGTTATTTATTTAACATTTTCCAAACGATTACGGTTTTAGAAATATGATATAGTTACATACTTACAAATTACGTGTTTTTTTTTCAAATTTGTATTGCTCACAATTTCGTTTTTCTAAAGACATTTCTCATATTGTTGATGTTTTCCGTGTTCGGACCTAATGCTGTTCTACATTGGATATGTTGTTGTATTTCCTGAGGTTACCGATATATTTGTAATGCATTTCATATTATTATAATGTGTTTGACTTCGTACGTAATCCACCTACCTCATTTGTAATTTAAAACGATCATGGATTCCCGATTCAAAGAAATTTAAATTCACCTCCACATTCTAACTACACCCGTATGACTTATAGTAATATAAGAAGCTAACAATTTATAATCTAATAGTGCATATTAAGACGTTACAAACCAATTTAACTTTTTGGTTTCATAGTAAGTATGTTATAATTATTGGTCGAAGAAAATTTCAGTTAACGTGAAATAATTCTTGGTGAAAAAATCATCGTAATTTCCACTTAAATAAAATATATTTTATGTCAATAAAAAACGATTAATTTAATTTAACATTATTCAACTGTTTGAGCCAAATTAATATTAAGAGTTTATTATTTTCTAAAAATATACTATTGTTGAAAGCTAGGGGTACTCGTAGCTAATTTGCTAAAAACGACGCGTGACGGTTTATTTGTACTCAGTTGGATCACAGTAAGAATTGCAGAGACTTTGTAGCAGGCGACGATATTTTCTATGTCATAGAATGTAACTAGAACCCCAGACAGCATTTTG
>NC_042493.1:101575263-101583222 GCF_005508785.2 Acyrthosiphon pisum
GCTCATCGGGCATTACGATCACAACATAATATTAAGTTGCACATTACTAGGTTCCTGTTACTTATATTCCAAAAAGTAGCCCGTGAACCTAAAACAAGATCTTCTAAAGAACAGGCTTACGAAGAGGCTTACTTTCAGGCTTACGTAAATATTTAAATCCCAATATTATATTTTGATTATATGGCCATAAAAGGTAAGTACATGCTGTAACGTACTCATTTCGTTTATTTTATAAGCATCGTAATATTAAGCCCCTTCGGTTTAGGTGCCACTTAAATATTTTATGATTGTAAGGCTCCGCATATCGCACCTGAACTCCGTACAATCCTATATTATTGGTAACTTTGTTCGTTAATTATTGTAAGTAATAATAAATTTGTTTGTATTAATAATAATTTAGATCAGTTTATCAGTTATTCGTTTGTATTATTAAAATCCTAATACCATTCGTGCTCTCGAGCTACGGGAAAAATGTATTCAAAACAACTAATTTCATCCCTGAATATGTTATATTTAACGGGTCATCTCCTACCACGTTACAAAGTTATGAGTAACCTCTAAGCCGAGTTAAATTATTTGTATAATATTGTATCGCATGCCATCAAGTAGGTACTAAAAATTATAAACAATTTACATACTAATTATTATCAACTTACCAACTTATTAATGTAATTAATGATGGAAGCACAATTATCAACATAAAACGTACAATTTATGTTTGAATATCTCAACAAAAACGCTACGTGTTTAAACCTCGCTAAGAAAAAAAATTCAAGTCAGAAATGTTGTGATATCAAAAAGGGGCTACGTAATTTCTTAAATTCATTAGTTAAATATATCCATTAATCGTGTTAGTTATAATGCCAGCATTTTTTTAGTATATTACTGATTGTAATGTGCATAAACCACAATCTTCCCCAGACAGCAATTTGTAATGATAATATTATAAGAGTATTATAATAACGTTATACTAATATTATTCGTTATGATAATGTTATAAAAATATTATTAAACAAAAAATTGCTGTCTGGGTTCGTGGCTGACAAAACAGAATAAAAACACACATAATTGTAAAATTAATACATTTTTCGTTCCACTTGGAATCTAATATATATTATAAATTAACCTTCCTATGTCTTAGATTAGCAAATGTGTCAATAATATCATTATATTTTAGTCAGTTTGCAATTTCTTTTTCTGTAGATATTATAGCTAAGTTACAGGTGCCTTTTTTGGAATGTAGCGCTTCGAAGATAGTTATTTTTATAATTTTCATATTTGAAAATTTAATTTAAAATCATTAACTCTTTTTAAATTTGATACATTAGTTTGACGTTAACTAATATAAGTAAAGTTATAAAGGTATATAATATATAAGTAAGAATTACAAAAATTGAATGTATAAAATATAAATAATACATTTTTTTTTTGCTCATGAACTAGACTTTTTTATTGTATCTATAAAAGCAGGGTCTGTCCAACTGTGGCAAAGACGCGGGGCCCTGGGTGAGGGCCCTAATCACTCTTCCCTAGGGACTGCCCTGATGCCCGGTCACTTTGAACAGCTATGCTGATGACGTCAATATAAATTTTACCGTCAATATAAATTGATTGTAACAAATAACAGTACTGTCAACAATTATTAATTTAACTTAAAATTAAAAAAATATTGAGTTATGATTTATGACGCACGCCAACCACGGTCACAACATAAGAAAATTATTTGGGTACATTTTCATTTTCCGTTGTAATAGTTTTTTTTTAACTGAAAAGGATGTCTATGAAAAAAATCGTATTGTGTGTCATATGACCTAAGTTATTGGGTCTTTGAGTATGGCGTCATGTATTCTAGAAAATAAATACAAATACATTGATAATCAAGTCTTATATACAGTCATGTCTAATAAAATAATAGCATATAAAAATAAAATATAAAAATGTTGTTTTTATTTTCTTGTTTTTTCTCGTGGTGTGGATAACTGGCTTCGAGAGTATTTGGTTGGTTCGTCATTATTGTTTGGTAATAATTTTAATTTGTAATTTATAATGTAGGCGCTATTAGGCAATTAAATAAATACAATATTTATCCGGCTTCCACGTGATAGGTACAAATATAAATTAAAAAGTAAACTACGACTTACTTAATATTTTTTATTATTTTAAGGATGTAATATAAACGATGGTGGTGAATCCGACGAAGGAAAAAACCCATATCGCAGAACCGTTTGACGTTTAGGACACGACCTTTTGACACCATCCAAAGTAGCTGGCCTTACGATTATACTTCTCAGCCCGTTTCAAACATCACAATCGTAGGTATTAAAACCCGTGTTATTATCATTATTATTATAAATGCTGCGGGACACAGCTGCAGGTATATTGTTTGTAACGGATTAAAACACACGATGACAAAAACATACTAATAACAAACGTTTAACAATGACATTTTCGATCGTGACTACCGGACAGCGATCAGCTACTGTGCGTGTAGGGGCTATTATCATAATATTATTATTATTGTTCAACGACCGTGAAACTTAATCGCATTGACGGGGTGAACAATCGTGTCGGCGCCATTGATCTTATTATTTTTTTTCCTTTCTTTTCCGAATCGATGCAATCGTCATTATATCAATGACTTTATTATATATACAATATACCTATTATACTATATAGTTTACTTATATGAATAGTTAGTATAATGATGTGCTGAGTCGGCACAATTGTTTTTATTAACCTAGCAGGGGGTGGGTAACTATACCGAATATAATGTGCAGATAAATTTTATTGAAAAACCGAAATATTGACATTTGTCACGTGCAGCATCGTTTAAAACCACCTGCTTATCATTCATAACCACACATGTGTAAAATCACATAAGCACACAGATTTTTTCTGTTGTCAAAAAGGGATATTCGAAAGGTCGAAAATTCAAAACCGCAGACATTTGATCGTCGTTAACATTCAAATATTCATTGTTAGAAAAAAATTGAATATATCTATTATATTTAATAAATTGAATATATTAATTTATTAAAATAATTATAATTAAAAAAGCGGGTTTGTGGATGTCGCTGAACAGTAGGTTAAAAGTGGGTCAATGTATAATGGATTGTATTAAATTTGAAATCAATGACTTACGATATATACATATCATTGTATACGAAAAACGATTCTGAGCGGAGACGGTTAGCGGAGACCTCTCTAAAGTCTCAATATACTATAAGATAATATACGATATGTTGAAATCAAAGCACTCCTTCTGGTAGAAATTTCGTATACAGGATAAAAAATAAATAAAAATTAATACCATCGTTAAACCACGAGGTCCCTCGCCCTCCTCTGAATCTAAAATGTTCACACATTATAAACCCCATATCGTTTCAATTCGGAGGCACCGAGTGCGCTTAAGTTTTGTAATTAAATTCGTATAAGCTCCACCCACTGAACTTAATCGAGCTAGGGTTGGGGAATACACCGGAGAACATTTTAACGATATCTACACATTGTACGTATTGTAATTTCAAATATAATGTAATGTTCCTGCCCAGAACACAATATCTTAAATTTCTTCAAATAACCCCTGTCAGACCGTTGTAATATGAACTGGCACATCAAAAGCGCAACTAGATCTCTAAAACGTGGGGTATCGTAATATTTCATATTTTAAATGGTAGACCTAAAAAAACAAGGGATCCGAAATTAGAACTTGGAGTTGCTATACAGGTTGACCACAGGTGCAAAATAAAATGTAAACGATACGCAGGGGTGGTTTGAGGCCCAGAAGGCCCAGGCGGGTATAAGTTTTAATACTACCAACTAAGAAACTCATGTTACAATTTGTATTTTAAATAAAATACTTTTTAAGGAATTTATAACTAAATGAAAAAAATGCTGTGGGTTGATCTCAACTAAATTTAACATCATAAAAAAAAAACAAGTTACTTCAATATTTAAATCTTAAATCTTTTTCAAGGTACAAATAAAATAAAAAAATGTAATGTTTTTAATTTAAATACTATAATTATTTAATTATAGTATTATTATACTATTATTTAATACTAATTACTATTTTTGTTTTTAAAAATTAATAAATTACTAAGTATTCCAGAACTTCTACCAATAGCATCTATTGAGGTGTATCGTTACACAATAATTAATAAATTCCAAAAATGAATCTAAAATAACTTTTACAGCCTTTGCGGATGCAGTCGGACTGTTCCAGTTGTTTTATTTTTGTAAATGGTACCTATTGTAATATTGTATTCATTGTTTTCGCGGTAATGATTACGGTGTGGAATTGAAAAATTATTAAAAATAACAAATAAAGCTCGAGGCCCAAACATAACATTTCTAGAGAGCCTGGGTGGGTTACCCTCCCTGCCAGTCTGCCCCTGACTATACGTTATGTGGAATGCGAGGGTCGAGAGTGCTTTATTATTACCTGTATTATAATTTACTTCGTTACATATTAATGTATTATATTATAATATTATGCGGTTTTAAGCTGCTGCGGTGGGTTTGGCCGTATGGGTATTTCGATTGATGGAAATCAACTACACAGGTATAATATAATATTATACGATCTAGGAAAAATATAGTGCACAGTGTTATAACAGATGTTACTATATTATATTGGGTATATAAAAGGAGATAGAAAAGCTTTTCTAAAAGTGTGTGTGTGTATGTGTGTGGTCTTAGATATATATATGTCTAACTTTGCCTATAGAATCTTTCTATCTATTTAATTGCGTGTTCGGAGACGTTTTAGGTCGTTTTCGATGTACCTGTCATAAGTAAATATATTATCTAATCATGAGTTACTTACTTAACTATAACATTACATTACAGTATAGATCCAGTTGCGCCTACAACCGAAGTAAGTACTTAATACTTATGCATATTATAACATGGTTGACGTGTGTGGCTGAACGTCAAATTATCAAAACAGACGACGATATGCTTTTTTTGACAATTTCATTTTGTTTAAATATTCTTATTTTACACTAAAGTGAGTTAAATGTCTTACTATACATATTATATAATGACAATTTTTCTTGAAATATTGACAAAACTACTAAGGTATATAAATATATAATATAATATAATATACCTGTCATATATTATGAGCCGTACGTGTATTTATGTGTTACTTAGTTTTAAATACTTTTAAAATATATAAATATATAATCAGGTAATAAAAAAGCTACATTTTATTTTGATTGATATCCTAGCATTGTCCATTATTATTTATTGATTTTATAATTTTACCTTAATTTGTTAAAGTGTACTTTTTATCTAGTATAACGTCGAATTTTTAATATATGTCTCCATTTACATTAATTTATGTACAATTTTGTTTTTTATGAGACTTTTTGACGAGTTTTTGTTTGTTTACTATATGAAATCTGTATTTCAAGCATGAAAATTAGGGCCAAAAGACTGCAGCGTGATCTACCGCAAACCTGCGAATAAAACACATTCACTGGGACAATTGTTTGCATTACGAATATATGACCGTGCGTATACCTCTATAATCCACCGTGCTAATAATTTATATTTTTCACACCATTATGAACCTGTAGCGAGTTGTGACTATATACATATATTATAGATAGTCATATATGTATAATATGCACCCACGCAATATAATATATAAATAATACAGCAAGGCTGGGTATTAACGAGTTAAAAAGTTAAAGTTAAGTTAAAAAATTAATTTAATATTAACTTAACTAGTAAGTTACTTTTGGCTTTTCATTAACTTATTAACTGTAAACTAACTAAATTTCTTTTTTAATTAACGTGAAATTAACGAAATCATTTTTCATTTTAAGGAGTAAGTTAAGTTAATTTATTTTGTTTTAATTTTTATATTTTATTATTTTAGTCTAAAGTTTAAAATGTATATCATTCAAATCTGACTTTTATGGAAAGTATAAACACTAAAGTCTAAAATTTAGTTTTGGGTTGTAAAAAAATTAAGTACGTGTTATATAATTTATTGCACCTGTTGTTTTTCAGGATATGTTCACATTTTTCTTTTTTATACAAGTACGTTTTGTTGCTTGTCATTATTACATATTATACAGTCCGCTGATGCCGTTGCAAAAACACATTTTTCACAATAATTATGCGTTATTATTTTTTACATAATTGCCCATTATTCCAATTCTAGCTATACACTATAATAATATATGGTATTATCGTGTTTGTTCGTATTATATAGGTAGCTAGATATACCTACACACAATAACTAATTCCGATGTCCAAAGTATTGGTAAAGTGACTTGTGAATACTTTAAATCCAATTAACCTAAACCCCGCGATTACCACTGTATTAACTGTATACATTATTATGTTTTTATATTGGTACATTATTGAATATCAATAAGTGTAGTGGATAATTTGATTAAGTTTGTACCCGAGTATACATAACAAGTACTTCAAAACAATACAATTTCGTAGATTTTCAAAAGCATTATTAACAAAACATTTTTAGATTCAGAGCGGAGTGAAAGAATGTACCTATTGGTTTTACAATGATGTGTATGTGTTTGTTTTTTCTGTCTGTCAAACTGTCTGTTTGCATAGTAATCATGGTTCGATTTTCGAGAACAGCATCTTTTCTGATAGAATAGTGAACCTAGTTGGTACTTTTGGGAGGGCAAAATTGAAATTTCCAAGTAGTTTTAGAAAGTGTCGAGAAAAACTAACGACAAATTACGGAGAACCGCTAAAAATGGTATTTTAATTTCTAAAGCTTTGTTTATTACCATCTCAACGAATAAAAAATGATAATATTGTAAGGACTACGCTAACCGCTCAAAATCATTTTTCGTTTTCAACAGTTTATCGTTGTATTCAAATATCATACATCCATAACAACTACTGTACAGTAGAGCGATACCCACTTACCTCGAATATTATTTTCTCGATCAATACAAAAGAATCTCGTTTCTGGCAAGTGCAAGACGTTAGGGTGGCGTCGTAGCTGAACTCGTGGGTGTGTGTGTGTGTGTGTGTGTAAATATAAAAGACGTGACTTGTTCGTACCGAAACGACGAGGGGTCGTGCGTTGTTGTCAGACTTTGTTAAGGGATGAGAACAATAAGACCAGTGGTTGTCGCCACCGCCACCATGGTTCCGAGAAAGAATTTAACGAGGGTCCTATATACACCCTCGTTTTTTGAACAAACACTCGCTTACTCGGGGTGGTTGGGGGGGGGATGGTCTGTGATCGAAATTACTTTGAAGTGTAGTCGAAGACACTGCACCTAACGAGTATACACTATACAATATATTGTAGAAAATATGAACGCACACATTTAACGTTTCATAATAATATTATATGTTATATGTTAATAATTGAGACGATAATATTGTACTCGATCACAAGTGGTTCTCAAATGGTGTGGCGTGCATTGGCGTGATGCGCGTTGTCGAAGAACAAAATCGATCATTTATATTGTACAATTTACAATTCAGAGTATAAAATATATTATAACATGTCGTTATTACAGGATGGTAAAAACCACAGACGAGAAAAACAATTGTGGATATGGTCTCATTCTCAATTTTGATATTAAAGCTGGTTTATAATATTGTTACTTTTAAAAAAATCCATTAATTGTTTAGACCATGTCTACATATTTTATGGATCTAAATTAGGTTTTAATCGTAAAAAATTGTCGAGAAGCATTGGGATAGTGTGTTTTTTAGTTATTTATCCTACAAGTCAGCCGTGGCGCGAGATGAGTAAAACAAAACAGACAACGAAACCGCAATGGTCTATAAAATATCCATAGAATTTTGTAATAACTATTTAATTAATTAACGCACGCGTATAAAATGACTTCAGATAATAAAGGCATGATATTATAGCTGTCCAAATAAATTTCTTCACGTTTTAATAATATAATAATATAAGATAAGGTAATCATCTGAGAGCAGATTTTA
>NC_042493.1:101583322-101597206 GCF_005508785.2 Acyrthosiphon pisum
CATTAATATGAATAGAGACATAGTATTATCAACCTACGTGAAACTGGCACTATGTATAAATGTGTAATTTATTAAAACAGTAGTTAGGACAAACTATGTTAATGTTTCTATAATGTAACACAATGTAAGAGCGAGTAGCTAATGCTGCCGCGCGTCATCGCAACCGCCGAGCCGCCGCGCCGCCGCCGAAACTGAAGACAAGTAACGATTAGGTCATGAGTCCCTGGTACTCCGACGCATAATTTTTCGGTTTAGTTCATCTGTTTCAGTAGCGTTTTAACCAGCCTCACAGACCAATAATATTATTATTATTATTGTTCAGTTCGGTAATGATATGAGACTGCTGCTGCCGTGTCGATGCGGCGGCGTCTCTCACCTTAGACGTATCCGTATTTTTAATTTCAAACGGACGTGGCCCAATTAAGGTCCTCTACATACAGCGAAGAAAACTTGTTAGTAAATGTACTTGCCCCTCCTTCATTGTACGACATTTTTTTTTTGGTGGCATACAAAGACCATATAATGTGCGCTGCAGAGAAGCATGGCGAGAGATTGGTGATGCGTTAAATACCCAGGTATATGCTTATACTTCCATGCACACAAATTAATTATTAAATGTAAATGAGTATTATCAAAACTTAAAAATTAGGAAACCAACTTTGATCTCCGATAATCCAACCATATCTGGATCCTTTAACCTGTCTTTTTGTATTTTGTTTCAATTTTTAAAGAAATGTGTAATTATTGATACCTCAGGAATCAGGATCATCTGGCAATGAATTTAAAAAAAATTATATTGTAATAACAACTTATAATTTATTTTTACAATATTGAATATTATTTTCCAATTTATTTGTGCAATGGTAAAAATGTATGTGAAATTTTGTTGATTATATATTTTTTTTAAATAATAACAAATAATTTTATTGTAGTGTATTAAAAATGAGTTTTTTTTTTTAGATACTATGGGCCTTTTTTGTTTAAACAACTCACGGGTCTTCATAAATATGTTTAACATATGTTATACAATGTTCATAATTATATATATTATATATTGTAGATTGTCATTGTGATCAAGCCTCATCTTGTGTTTTAGAGCAAGCCTTTGGATTGCGTCTGTGTTTTAAGCAGCCTCATGATGTGAAAGCTTAAGAGGCAGTTAAATTTTTTCTATGTTTGTTTGTCCTTATGGCCCATTTAACATTAGTAGGCCAATGGCCCAATCATGAGGCAGATGAACACAGCATATTATTATATATTACAATTTAAAGTGTTAACTAAACAGATATATAACGTCATAAATATTAATAACAGTTTATAATATAAATACAAAGTTGTTAACTAGTTGAAAAGTTTATTATTTTTTATACATTTTATCTTGATATTAGTTAGTTAATTTTCTAATAAACTTAAAAACTTAACTAGTTTAGTTGGCTGTTGAAATAACTTAGTTTTTTTTTTAAACTGATTTAAAAAACAATTCATCAAGTTAAAGTTAAAAATGTTTGGTTACGATGGTCTTATACACATTAGTACATTACTATTTAGGTACTGAATAATATACAGTTTAAAATAAAACTATACTATAATAATAGGTAATACCTAATTCTATATTTTCTGATATTATGTTTCTTGTTAAAATAATTAATAACATTATAAATAATAATAAATATGTTAAAAATAGTAAATACCTACTTTATGTGATCTATATACTAATTAAAAAATGTAGCTAGGTGTTATTATTATTATTTTATTTTTTACCATATTCACTTTGAATTTATTATTTGTCAACTATTAACTTCTTACTTAAAAATCTCGTGTTCACTTAACTTGATTAGGTATATTATTTTCAGTAACTTTCCCACTTTTGTATTAAATATAGTTTTTATAGTCACCGTTCAGTATTCACCACACTATATTTTTACTCTCTATACGCTAGGTATATAATATAGTAAATAAGTGATCACCTAAAGTCCTAAACCAGTCTTTTGTTGTTTGCTCTAACATTAGAGCGAATTTATTGACCTTTACTTCAACTTAGAGTTAAAAGATAAGAACATCTCAAAGTACCTAATGCAAAGTGACAAGTGCAAGGGCTATATTATTATCATAGAGATCAAATACATTTCTATCTTATGAGAACATGATGTTATAACATTCACTTATTTTCCAAAATTAAGGAAAATGTGTAAAGGTGTTAATGCTGTTTATAGGACAATATTTTAATTATTAAGCGAGCTAAAATTTAGAAAAATTAAATTCTCACGACACGTTTTAATATGAAATCATCGTAAATAACCAATAAACATAAGTAGGTAGGTACACCATGAACAATCGATGTATCATCCGTCGATAAATTATCAACTCACTCTAAGAAACTCAAGACAACATTGTGTACTTTAATGACTTTTACGTATCTTTGTAAGACGGTCGACGGATACAACACAGATATCAATATCATCCATTTAATTATTAATTACACGTATAAGCAGCGATGGGATTTTATAGCACATAAAATCGCATAAAATGCGAAAAAAAATGGTTCTCTTTAGTCGATTATTAGAAAAATCGTGGATATCTCTTACAATCAATTAATACTTTAACTTAACGAAAAAAACAAAATGCATACAAATCCCAGCACTAATTATTACACTTATAAGCAGGAATGAAATTGTATAGCACTTAAAATCATATCAAATATAATATTTATATCACCTTAAATATCGTTAAATTTGTGCTAAAAATATGCAATAAAAAAAATATTTAAAACTTGTCCTTTTAAAACAAAGTTCAGATCAACCTAAAAAACAACTAAAAGGCCGGCGCAAGAGCAGTGGACAAATATTATAATTATTTAGAAAAGATAACGTTTTTCAAACTACAGTCTAGTGCAGTTGTAATGAGAGTTGTGTGACATCCGTGTAACCTACCAACTTTTATTTAAAATGTAATTTTATATTATCACGAAAATTTAATTAATAATCTCAACATTTCTTACAATATATTTTAGTATTTACTATACATCGTAGAGGATAAACAACGTAAATTGAAATTAGGTCGTTAATTCAACCCATACTTGATAGTCTAAACAGCTAAACTAAGATGAAACCACAGACAAGAGCGTAATTAAATTTCAGATACAAGTTTCAGCCTATTTCAATATACCTGATTATCATATTATAGGCGCCACTAGACCAATATTTTTGGAGGTGCATAAATTTTAAAGAATTCCTAGACATTGTATAAATTATAATTGTTTTGTACCAATAATTTTAAATGTATATATTTTATAAAATAAACTCAAATTCCAAATAAAGTCTGCAACAGAAATATAAACAATTTACGTGTTGACGTATAACAACCAAACTACTAAACACTATGCATTTAATTTATAGTATTTACGGCGACAATGCGGGTTACTATTTTTTAAGTTTTTTTTTTGAGGGGCCTAATAATTAAAATTTTAAAAAATAAAGTGGGTATGTGGGTAGTGGGTGCCGCTCTGCTGTATAGTAGGTTGTAAATAAGTTACAAGTGGGCCACTGTATTGTATGGTGTTAAATTTGAATTCAATGATATACCTAATATCATTGTATAAGAAAAACGATTCTGAGCGAAGACAGTCAGCCTATGATATATTGATATTACCAATATTGATATTGATTTATTTTTATCTATAAAAACCATAATTTGAATAAATAGTTAATATAAGGTAGGTAGTTATATAGTTAATATATAGGTAGCGGATTTTATGGTTTTTAAAAATTATATTTAATAAATTTATACAGCTCAACGAATGTGGAAAATATGGACCACTTATCCACTATTTTTCTTGCATAATAAATGAACTCGAGCTTGGAGAATATTCAGCCTTACAATATATTTTATTATTATTTATACTAAATCATATTTGTTCATTCCTCGAGTTCTAACTGTAATATAGTCGACTGACTTTATTTAAAGTAAAATAAAAAATCATATTTATGCAAAAACATTGGTTAAAATATATTCATTTTTTTAAATGTTTTTTTTAACGAGTTCAAATTATGTGAAGAAAAATATTTTCAAAAATGTTAATAGTTTGAATCCATAGTGTCTTACGTTAAATGGATCAGCCGGTATATTATACAAAATTTCGTTCGAGGATAAAAATTATCAATCCAATATTATGTTGTTTCTCGTTACTCGTTTGCTGTTTTTTTTCTTTTTTTCTATAATGATCCGAGAGGCGAAAACACCAAAAGAGAGTGGTTTACCTAGACGACAATACTATAATATAATATTATTTTATTTTTTATTGATCTCATCATCAACTATAACCATTTGAATTTTATAGGTATGTTACGGTTGGTTGAGAAACATATTATGCATGTTGGGCGAGTGTATGCAAGCCCGAATTAAGGGCAAGGGGGCACGGTCCCAGGGCCCATATTTATCCCAAAAATATATTTTTTCAACGCATCCGATACAGTTTTCAAAAAAAAAAAAAATAATTGTAGGTACTTATAGTAGGTAAATTATTATTAATAATTATAATAATAAGTTGTTCTCAATTTGATATCATGAAAATTACTATAAAACCTATTACTGTATTAAATTTGAATATAATGATATGATATCATTATATACGAAAAACGATTCTGAGCGGTGACGGTTTATCAGTGTGGATATTTTATATTATATTTATATTGCTTTTAGTTATTATTAGGGCTGGAATTTTAATGCCCTAAAAAATTTCAAAAAATGACCTTAAAAAATGCAAAAATGACTTAAAACCCTCAAAAAATGCATTTAAATTATATTTATTATTGCTTAATTTTAGAAAAAAAATTTTAAATTATACTACTGCAGTAATGTATTTTTTTTTGTTTATTGTACGTTGTTGCTTGTTTAGTTTTTTTATGCTTCTGTTTTCTTAATCATTCATTCAAAAATAATAATTTTAAAAAGAATTTTAATATTTTAGCTTGTTTTTGCTAGTTGTTATTATTACTACCCTGAACAAAATCTCTATTGTACTGTATAATGATATGCCAAGCTATGATAAAATTGTTATCGATGATAAATTGTACCTATGTATGCATGTATGGTGTAATAAAAATAATAATTCATAATAGGTATAACATAATGGTGATAATTTTCGTGGAAAATCCTAGCTATGATGAAATATATGAATATATATACTATATATAATTTATTATTTGTACCATTATCAGTTTGCGAATCGCAACAATTTTCGTTTATTTTATAAAGAAATTGTGAATAATGCTCTAAAAACATCGAAAAATGTCCTAAAAAATGCATTTAAGGTTAATATTGTCAAAAAATGCAAAAAAATGAAAAATAAAAAATACTTTAAATTAATCAGCATCATCCAAAACACATTTTATACTTACGGATCAACGTTTCAAAACATCAGAAAAAAAGATGCCTTTGCATTAAAATCCCAGCCCTAGTTATTATTAATATGGTAACCGGTGTACCCGGTAAGTTGAATTGTTATTTTATTGTTATTCAAAAACGAATAACTGTGGATACATAACAATTTTATTGAATGTTTATATTTTTGTGTACTATACATAATACAATTTTGAAAATATTTTGATTCTTTTTGAGCTGTTAACGGACATTGTCAGTTGTACATTTTTTTAGTTTTTTATTTTCTATAAATATCAATAAAATTGTATTTCTTGGGTAAAAAGTGTGAACATTTAATACAAAACTCCTGATATATTGTTAAAATAGTAGTTGAAAAATATTGTTAACACATGGGCATATTTTTTTTTTATAAGCATTGAAAGTTCGAATTTTGACAAAATTTATAAAATTTAATTATTATTTATAAGTAGTTAAAAATTTATAAAATGTTCAACTTTTATAGCTAAGGATAGAACATATAAAACGAGATCAACGTAAATAGGTTATATATAAATTACTTTATTCACAATAATATCATGAAACATACTTAGTAATATCATTGGCTGACTGACCGTTTTCGCTCAGAATCGTTTTTCTTATACAATGATATTATATCATTGAATTCAAATTTAACACCCTCCATAGCAGCGACCCACTTGTAGCCTACTGTACAGCAGAGCGACACCCACATGTCCACCTTTTTTTAGTTATTTTTTTTCTATTCATTTCAATACAATTTTATTTGTAGGGTCAAAAAGCTTAAACATTTAATACAAGGCGCCTAATATAATATTGTTACAATGAGAGTTGGAAATATTAAAGATAC
Source organism: Acyrthosiphon pisum (assembly GCF_005508785.2). NCBI lineage: Eukaryota > Metazoa > Arthropoda > Insecta > Hemiptera > Aphididae > Acyrthosiphon > Acyrthosiphon pisum. The sequence goes on from NC_042493.1 coordinate 101,589,567, forward strand.
ATAGTTGCCATGGACAACTGGCATATCGCGTGTGACCGCGAAAATTGGGTAATAACACCGTTAGGTACATACAAATTTTAACAGAAAGAACTGATCAAAAAAAAAAAAAAAAACTATGCTTGATGCTACTTATACGTATGACAACAATTGTTGAAACTATATGAATAGTAAATAATTTTAAAAATATACCCATGCAATAAGATATCTAAAAATAATATTTTTTAAAACGTTATTGCGTTTCAAATTAATTTAATCAAAAAAATATTGATATTTTAAAAAATTCTAAAAAATAAACTACTTGACTTAGATAAATGTTTTTACCATCTAAATCGTTCTTATAATCAGATTCACAAATCGGCTATTTTGAATTTATTCAAAACAATTTAAGCCAAATTTTTTTCTTATTACACGTGTAGCGTAAATGGCTATAAATTATGTATATAAAAAAAAAAATTAAAATAATGATTAGGACAAAAGTTATTTCAAAAGTAAGTTATTTCTGTTACACCCTGTATATACATCGCTCATAGTGACATATACATATTTTAGAATTATGTCTGCGGGAGATTGAAAGGTAACGTAATAATAGTCTGGCTTCATATCCCGTAAACAGAATTAAAAAATATGTATAGGGCAGAGCTACAGTAGTGTACGCAGGATTTTAGTTCGGTTATGGTATTACCTGAGTAAATAATTTACATTATTTTTTGTAAACTGTTTTTATACAATTGGTTATAACAATTAATTATAGTCTCAAATTTGGTCTACATTTAGAACACTCGAGTATTTAATCTGGACACCTAGTGTCCATGCAAATGCTACAGCCTACAAGTCCTCTGCGTCGCTATTCATAACCTGTGGTGAATTGGTAAATACATTTATGGGTATACGCACCTAAAAGTAGTTGAATATATTCCTATATATTATAACTTCTTTAATAAAATTTTATCGCTCCACTCGAAATTTATTAGAATTAATATTATAATATAATTTAGAAGCTAATGTATAGACAACATCATTATTGACTGTAACTTCCTGTAAATATAATAAAATAGTTTTTTATTATAAACTTAAAATATTTTTAAAATATTACTAATTATTATTTATTAATAATATTACTAGAATAAACTATCATTGACCAATAAAATAAACTATAATTAATAAATTTAAACACAGCTAACTTTACACACAGATAAACGAACTTATATATACTGTTCAAACAAAAATCTTAAAAGACAATTTTAATGTAACTATGTCAATTGGCTAAATTAATATATAAATTAAAATAGGTTAAATAAACAATTTAATAACTTACTTTTTTACTATCTGACAGGTTATTAGTAATTGCAATTTCTTCATCAGTTGGTTTATGTTTTTTGGTAGCCGGCACAGAAAAAAAATTAGTGATTTTTTGTGAAGTAGCAGTACGTTTATTACTATCCATTATCGATCACATAGTAATATATTTAAATATAAAATATTATATACAATTAATAGAAATATAATAAGTAACTAATAGTTCGATTTGACAATTTGGTTGTATATAAGTAATAACACAATAAATCAACAAATTATTCCTATATTATTATTCGTTGCCATTATAATTTAGTTTGAAATTACACATACGTACATTAAAGGTATATACTATATTTTCAATAATCGTACACGATTTTTTGACTATGGATCCATTTGTAACTATTATAATAACCATACACGGTACAAAATTCGGTGTGCATAGGATAAAGCAGTGGCTTAGAATCTGTTTTTGAAACTTTAGTACACAGTTTGGGAACCGCTGCTATACATTAATTGTATATTTTATTTTTGGACAATGTAGGTACTTAATGTCATAATAAAATATTATTGTATTAATTTGTTTATTATTATTATTATTTTTAACATTTGTTTGGTGATAATATGACTGAATTGTCTGATGATAAATTGGAAGCGTGCGTACAAAAAACTTATTTTTTTAAAGGTGTTCGCATAAATCCAAAAATAGGGATCCGGTATACGACGTATATCTGCGTATACCCTCCAATACACCACTGCAATCATAACTAATATTGTACTTAGATCCGATACCGAAATACAAAACAGTACTGACGCAATTGCTTAACGTACAAATGTGGCAATCGTGGCATCCATCGTCTTGTATTAGTGCGCACAATATATTATTAGTAATATAATATGCATCAAATCCCGACCCCTAATTATTACTTACGTGTCTTAACACGCCATTTTACGAAGTGTAATAATATATTCTACTTATAAATGTAATAATTAAATGGACGTTATAGATACCTGAGTAATATCCGTCGACCGTCTTACAAAGATACGTAAAAGTCGTAAAATATTAATACAATTTTGTGTTGAGATTCTTAGAATTGATAATTTGATGGTGTACCTACTGCTTATGTTTGTTGGTTTTTTACGATGATTTTATAATTATTTAAGCGTGTCGTGTAGGTACATTTTATTTTTCTAAGTTTTGGATCGCCAATAACTAATAAGACAATAATATAAATATATAATGTTCTGTAATTAATTGTATTAATCGTTAATTGTATAATCGTTTACGATCTAACGTTGTACACCATACGACATATTCACCTGCACAGAGAGCCGTGTGTAGAGCCGTCCTGACGATTTTCGGGGCCCAGGGTAGAGTGAAATTTCGGGGCCTAAAACGTCATTATCGTCAGTTGGCAGTAGCAAATATTTAATATTATGATATATACCTAGGTATAAGTGGGAAACGCGTAAATATACTTAAAAATAAAGCACCTTGTACTTACAACAATATGAATAAGTAAATAAATAAATATAAAAACACGTCATATATTTAATCTTAATATAATAATATTGATAAATTATAAAATAATAAGTCTATCATTATAGTAGGTACCTAATACAGTATAAAAGAGATGGACAAGTGGGTACCGCTCTGCTGTACAGTTGTTGGTGTCAACAATTGTAATGGATGTGTTGTATTTGAATTACATTGATAAATCATTGTATACGAACAAATATTCAGGAGACGTTGTATCAGTCTAGCATACTTGTATAAATAATACAATTTAATTGTTAGAAAAAGAATTTAACAAAGATCGAAAATATCTCTCTATTATAAATAGCGTGACTTTCCGGTGAACTTTTTCAATTTGATAAAGATACAAAAACTTGTTTGAAACCTTCTAATAAAATGTTTATAATCTTGGCTATGAAAAGGAAAAAATTTTAACTTTAAAATAATTTCCATTTTAGAAATTTCTTATGTCTATAAATAGCTCAAAAACAGTCAAATTTGTTTGAAAATATTACCATGTATGGATGGTAATATGGAAATAATGGTTAACTTAATATTTGGTGAAAATTTAAAGTGTCTACGGTTTATGTTTTTGAATTACAACAAAATATCATAAATTGATGAATACAAATTCGTTAATTTATCGAAGAAAATCCAATAACATAAAAAAAGTAATAAATTCAAATGCTCATAAAAAATTAATGTTACTTTTCAGTAAACATATTTTTTTTTGTTTGAAGTAGAAACATTTGTGTGTAATCTTCTATCAAACTATAGAGCATTGAGTAATATATTATGTGTTATTAAACAGGCTTCTCTGTTTTAGCGAACACAAGGTGTAAATGGCTAGTACAAATACACAAGTCGATTGTATTGACATAGTATACAACACTTTTAACACTCACTCGATGATAATCGCAGTCGTTAATGACAAAAAAGCGGACCAATCGAAATCAGTAGATAACAATAAAAGTTTAAGATTAAAACCACATTATTACTCAATGCACTAATATGAAATATTGAAATGATGCACGACGTCGCGTCTTTTCATTCGACCTATATATTCTCTTAAAATTAGACAACGCGTTTATTAAAATGTTATTTCAGAAACAGGTCAACATTTTAACATATTTTAACAAATTTCACAAATGTTAAGAAATATCATAAGAAATATGAAACTGCTATAAAATCCGAACCTGCTTATAAATTTATAATATTTATATGATATACCTACATATTGACACTGTAGGTAAGCCCTACCTAATTTTAAAATGTATTTTTTCTTAGACATATTATGATGGTAATAAATAATAGTTTTGTCATTATCTATCCGTACGAATACATAATATATTACAAAATCCGGAAAATTACAAAACACATAGTATACAGTAAAAAAAAAAAAATAATGCAGCTGTAGTAGAATGCCACACCCACATTACTTGTGGTCAGGTCTTAGCACTTAGGTGGGTAGGTGGGCAAATCTGATTCGCTCGCTTGAAAAAAGTTTTCGTACCAATGTTGAGTGAAGGTACCTTAACGTTCGTCGAGCGGATGACCTCGATTGCTGGCAAATATCGATAAATTAGCATGATAAGTTATTCGCGTTTTCTCGACGTGGTGGGGGCGTTCGGGTCCACCTCCATCTCCACAATTTTGGGCTGTAATAATAATGTTGTGCTGTAATAAGTAAAAACGGCTGTCCCACTGTCTCAGAACCTATAACAATTTTGTACGCGTCTCTACAATAGCGCCGTGCGGTGGGTAATCTATATCCCAGTGTCGTAACCAGACAATTTTTTTTTGAGGGGTGACTTAACTTTTTTCTCTAGTTATTTTAGAACTAAAACATTTATCATCGTTACTTTAGGTCCCAGTTGCTCTTAAAATGATTTCGGTGTTGGTGTTGGGGCCCTTGCCTCAAGTGCCTCTCTGGCTACGTCACTGATACCTGTCGCGAAATTCAACGACAGCCATTTGTGTCATAGTTTTACATTTTTGTCTTACTACAATTTAATAATTTTTCAGGTTTTCATATAGAATATATTTTATAAGCCTTTTATTACAATTATGGCTACAGCGATGACTAGGTATTGACTCTACAAGACGTAATGTCAGACTTGTGCAAGTGAAATCATGGATGCTGTTAATTTTTATGATATAATATCATTGTATACGAAAAACGATTCTGAGCGAAGACGGTCAGTCAGCCTACAATATAATACTAAGTATATTAATTGATGATATTATTGTGAAGCAAGTAAATTATTTACTTATTTACGTGGAACATTGTTTTACATTTTCAATTCTTAGGTACAAAAGTTGAACATTTTATACATTTTAAACTACAAAACCATTTTTAAATTTGATAAATTTCGTCAAAACTTGAACTCTAAATGTTTATAATTAAAAACTGTGAATATGTATTTTTAACATTTTCAATTGTCATTGTAACAATGTTATGTTAGAAGTCTTGTATAAAATTTTCAAGCTATTTGACCCCACGAATAAAATTATATTGAAATGTATAGAAAAAAAAACTTAAAAAATTGAAAACTGACAATGTCCGTAAACAAAACAAAAGACGTTATTTTTTGATAAATGTAGACAAATTTATTACGAATCTTGTATTACATTTACAAATTTTAGATTTAAATAAAAAACATTGTATGAATTTCTAATTCATAATAATTTGCACATTTTCGTCAATTTGACATATTTTTCTAATATTTGAACTCTAATTGCTTATCAAAAAAATTGTGAATATAGATGTTTAATATTTTGAATACATTCTATTAAATGTTCAAGCAACCGGTGAAAATGTCGTCTATATACCTATACGTTCATTTGTTTTAAAGTTACACCAAAAACCAAAATCAATTTTGTCGAAAACAAATTTAGCGTGAAAATTATCTTTTTTGTGTTTTGTTTTTCATTTCACTTTTGAAAACTACTGAGAATTTTATATTTTGACCACCCGAATGCACGAACTAAAAGGCACTTTCCCATTGAACAAGATACTACTGCCCCAAAAGGTGATGACAAACACAAAAATATTTTTTTAAAAAAAATACATACATCATTGTGAAATCAATACATTCACGCTTAGTATAATTTAAATATTGAATTAAATATTTTTCTCTGTTATAAAGTAACTTATGAGTTAGATAGTTGATTGTGTTATCACGCGAAGGAATTTATTTCATAAACGACAGGTTTTTAAAATGTTTTCCATTTTTTAAAAATTAATTTTATAAAAAGATAATAATTATAATTGGAAGTACCCAATATTATTTATAAATATAATAAGTAAAAAAAAATGAATTTGTAAGAGTTGATATCAAATTTAATATTCACGCAATATATTATAAATATTATAAACAGAAAAGTTATATCGGTGACCTCGTCATTAAAAAAAGAAAAATATAACTATTTACTTAGTATCCCATATACGTCTATACTATACTATTCTGTATAATTTATACTCTTTAATCTTCATTACTTTTTACTTTTACTTATAATTGTATTTTTTCTTCGTTTATAGAATCACAAATGAATTGAATAATAATATATTTTATGATATGTGTTGGGGATTAATTATTATTTTTATTTATAAATTTGGTAACTATGATCCATAGTATAGTTGCAGAAAATTAGGCAAACAAATACATAAAATAATTATTTTGGGTTTTGTAATTATTTGTTTTTTTTTTAAATTATAGGTAATTTGTTAATAATACATTTATTCACAATACTCTCAACTAAATAATAAAAATACTAACTGGATGATGAGTTATAATAAGCCTGAATAAAAGAAAAATATTGAGTCCCCCCCCACCCTAAAAGTAAGTCTAAATACGCCCCTGCACATTCGTATCGCGCACATCCAATCTATTATAAGTATTATATTTAATAACTGTACAACGAAAAACCGATTTTAACAATTAATATCGAAACACACATATTTATAATACAAAATAAAATTCACATTTGTAAATATTTTATAAAACAAAATAATTATTTATTCGTCCCGTGTTTTACCTAGTAACATTGATTATATACTATAATCATAAATCAACGGTTGTAGTTAATGTGCCTATTGAATTCTATTGGCATTTGGCAAATTTATTCCCTCAGCGATTTCCGTGATTTTTAATATTGGTAAATTATTTATTTATTATCACACCTTAGGTGTTCGTAATGAGCGTTATTTGGATGATAAAAATTGCTAAAAACGACGCGCGATGATTTATTTGTACTCAATGTCTTATATATAGTAACGTTGTAAGAATTGCAGAGACGTTTTAAGCGACGATATTTTCGATTTACGTATGCTATGATCGCGATGTCCGTTGATCGCGTAGCTATCACTGCTGCCGCGCGTCGTCAGAACAGCCGCCGCCGAAACTGAAGAAAAGTAACGATTAGACCATGAGTCCCTGGTAGCGTGATTTTAATACTTGCTACGTCCGACAACTTAACCATTGATCTGCGCATGCGTGTGGATTTAATTCTAAACATAATAATATGTCTGGCGAATACAGTTGTACCTATTAACTGTATTCGCCGGAATCATATTTATTTTTCAAAATGAGTACTTACAATGTTAATTAAGTTATAAAATAAATTACCTACAATGTCAGCTATATAATAAATTTTAAACTAAATATTAAAAATAGGATAAAAAAAAAAATATTTTTAATTAATGCGGAAAAAAGTGTGAATAAACTTTAAAGCTACTATAGTTAAGAGGACGTCGCACCCGCATAATATAACATATTATGTTGTCTCCGTCTTACGTACGTTATAGCAAAATTTTTCGTTCGCTAGTTTC
>NC_042493.1:101602084-101622499 GCF_005508785.2 Acyrthosiphon pisum
CCGTGGCATTGAACGTATATAGTATATATATATATATATTTGACTTATATAGTAACGTTGTAAGAATTGCAAAAACGTTTTAAGCGACGATATTTTCGATTTATGTATGCTATCGTGATGGCCGTTGAGCGCGTAGCTACAACTGCTGCCCGCGTCGTCACAACAGCCGCCGCCGCCGAAACTGAAGAAAAGTAACAATGAGACCATAAGTCCCTGGTAGCGAGATTTTTTACACGCTACGTCTGACCACTTAACCATTGATCTGCGCATGCGTGTGGATTTGATACTAAACATAATAATATGTCGGCAATCGTGTATACGCGTTTCGCATGTGTAGGAATGTAGGATTATGAATTTTTATGAAATTTATATTTGATAATATGATAAAAGATTATATTATTATATTTTTATATTTTTTTTATTTTTATATTTTTATATAATATTTTTAAGAGGACGTTCGAATAGGTTGAATGTTAAACAGAAGTTCTGCAGAAATTGTTTAATGTTACCTCGGCGGCGACAAGAATAAATAAATGAATAAATAATTTCAGCTGCGATCTCGTAGAAGCGATAACTATATCTACATTAAATACAACATACCGACACTATGGAATTTATTATATTTATCGTGAATACAATATATCATCGTGGTTAACACAACAAAAAAGATATGATTGATATTAGATATAGAATTAAAACAACTAAAATAATAATTGTTTTTTTTTTTTTAATGTATAAATAATTTTGATGGAAATTTAAAAATTATAACTCACCGTAGTCCCATGAAATCAAAAACAATTGCAATTTAATATCTTAAATAATACAAAATGTGAGTTCTGAAGTATAAATTTAATTTAATTGTAATTATAAATTTTATTGCAATTTGTAACTGATCATTGTTTTCATCAAACACAAAATACAAGGATACTATAATATGATCTTAGGTAATAAAATAATATATCAAATAATTATATCTGATATTAAATTGTTTTTCCATAATAGTTGTGCAAATAAAAACGTATCGAATTCGAGTACACGATTCATAGGTAGGTACGCGTTTAATGTATTATCTGACGTAAATATAACAGTGTTCCGTTAGGTATCTCAAGTGCCTATTTAATAATAATTTATTAAAATAATACTAAACAATGAGACCACCGTCAGGGGGGGAGGACGTATTTAGGGTTGTCTTTGATCTGGCCTACCGAGGAATAATATGCGTATTAAAATTGTTAAAATGAATTAATTAAAATATTGTTGATATATTATATTGTATCACTTCCATGGAACGCAACACAAACTATAATAATAACTGCTCGACGGCGTGGTGATCGATGCTCGCAACTTCGCTTCCGCGATAAATTAATTCATCGTGTGCCGGCACTTAATCCCGGCATGTTATTTATGCACTATTATGCATACAATGTACGCGTGGGGAGGAGCGTACCTGTTGGACTCTGTATTCTGTACGGATCGAGAGCCGAGATTAATCGACTCGCGGGAACTTTGTAAGCATAAGCACGTTCTTCACAATATTTCTGATGCTTTGTAGTTTGCTAAGAGTTAATTGATGCATTAGAAAACTAGTTATGTCGTATAACGAACTCACCTGTATTTTACACAGCTCCTGCTTTGATATACGCACACACCGTGCGTCGCGCATAATTATTTTTTTTACTTAGCTCGCGCCATGACCGTGGTGCGGCCGTGCTGGATCAAACTGAACAATAATAATAATAATATTTTTGGTCTGTGAGGTTGATCAGCCTGGTAGAAACGCAACTGAAACAGACGAACTCGAAAAATTTGGAGTTGGAGTACCAGGAACTCATGGACTAATCGTTGCTGATTTTCAGTTTCGGCGGCGGCGGCTCGGCAGCCGCAGTAGCTACTCGCTCAACGGCAATCACGATTATAGCATAGGTACGTTCCAGTTACATTCTGTGACATAGAAAATATCGTCGCCTGCTACAAAGTCTCTGCAATTCTTACTGCGATCCAACTGAGAACAAATAAACCGTCACGCGTCGTTTTTACCAAATTAGCTACGAGTACTCCTAGCTTTCAACCAGTGGCGCCGAACACGTATGGCTAGTGGGGTAAATACCCCAGAACTTTTTTAGGGGGTGGGTGGGTGGGTCGTGAGTGACTGCTTTTATTATATTTGTAAATACTAAATAGTTTACAGACAACAGATAAGCAAGAGTGCAAGACTCAGCTATAGTCGAGAGACAGTTTATGCTTTAAGCAGTATGCACTATAGCCAATAGGCAGTAGGCGCTATAATAATCATTAATCACTAATAAATAAGTAATGACTAGAGTCAACAATTATATGCCCTAAAAATCTTTAAAATATGTATGCAGTTATGCCCTAAAAATTACCAAAATATGCCCTTAAAATATGCTCTAAAAAAATGTTATTGTAAAAAAATTATTAAATGATTTATTTTTTTATGTATTATACAATTTATACTATAATAAAAAACTTTTATACTACTATAAAAATTTTTCTTGGAAAAAGGTAGGCCCCAGGACCGTGTCGGGCGGCGTCCCCCTCCCCGGTATTGGTTGGTGGGTAGGTGGTACCCTCAAACAAGGTTTACCCCAGTGGTTTAAAAAAGGTTCGGCGCCACTGCTTTCAACAATTGTATATTTTTAGAAAATAATAAACTCTTGATATAATTTTGGCTCAAACAGTTGAATGATGTTAAATTAAATTAATCGTTATTTATTCAAGTCGAAATTACGATGATTTTTTCACCAAGAATTATTTCACATTAGTTGAAATTTTCTTCAACCAATAATTATGACATACTTACTATGGTACCAAAAGGTTAAATTCGTTTGGTAACGTCTTAATATGCTCTATTAGATTTTAAATTGTTACCTTATTATATTACTATAAGTCATACGGGTGTAGTTAGAATGTGGAGGTGAATTTAAAATTCGTTGAATCGGGAATCCATGATCGTTTTAAATTACAAATGAGGTTAAAAAATTACGTACGAGGTCAAACACATAATAATAATATGAAAGGCATTACAAATATATCGGTAACCTCAGGAAATACAACATCATATCCAATGTGGAACAGCATCAGGTCCGAATACGGAAAACATCAACAATATGAGAAATTTCTTTAGAAAAACGGAATTGTGAGCAATACATTTTTGAAATAAAAAACCTGAAATCTATACGTATGTAACTATCTCATATTTGTAAAACCATAATCGTCTTGTAAAATGTTAAATAAATAACCTTTGTCGTTGATGTTTTTAATGACCTATAAAACAAAAACAAATACGAGGCCGTGATTTATGCCAGTATTTTTAAAAATTAAGTTATTTTATTTCATGATAGTTTAAAAATTCCCTAGACAACATGGAATTGTGTCCATATTAATCAATATTATAGGTATATTCCAATATTAGTAAACCTGTGTATAAATTATTATAATCGTGTATTTTTATTATGTTTATGTAACTACTTATTTTTAAGATTTTTATTTCCAAAATTGTAATATTATGTTTTATGAAATTTTCAAAAATTATATAAAAATTTAGCTACATATTATATTTAATCGTATTTCACAGTTTTGACTGCATATTTCTATAATTTTTCCCGAACCCTTCATAATATGATAGTTATCCGAGTAAAAAATAAACTGTTATCTACACGATTTTGTTCAGAAACTTATGCTTATTACGATCATAGGCATGCGCACGGGAGTTCCGAGTGTGCCATTAAACCACCCCCCCTCCCCACCGGTATTTTTTAATTGAGTACAATTAATAGATAACCATTGTAATTATCTTGGAAATAGATATTAGATCCAAGGGAATATGCACCTTGGTATTTGCATAATTGTATACATATACTATGTATATTATATAATTAATATAAAGGTTACTTGTTAGGAGTGGGCCCAAAAATATTGTAGACATCCCTCGAAGTTCAAGTCTGCACACGCCTATGATTACGATCATAATAATAGTTACAATTAGTGTATGAACTATTTCACGTGAATAACTTCTTTTGAAATAATTCACTATATTGTGAAATATTTCACAAAAACGTGAAACATTGACATTTTTTTTTAATACAAATATTAATTAAGGTTATTTTATTATTTATCAATTATTAATAATTTAGTCCAAGAGTTCTATAGGTATAATCATTAATATTAATAGAATATGAGTGCTGCAGGTGGTTGACATAGTAATATATATAGGTATATATATTATAGTACCTATATTATATGACGTATAATATTGATTATTTGAATATTTAAACATTTTTGTATGTTTTTTGCCGATGTAACAATTTTGAATACCGTTGTAAACGTAAAATACCAAAGGTTAGGTATATTCATATTTTTTTTTATTTATCACCATAAGCGGCCCTCACACGATCAATAATATAGATATTGAAGGATTGTAAAATATATTGAAGAAATCAAACAGGGTTGGAAATTTATTGCACAATATCACTAATTTTACAATATTATTGATCGTGTAGGGACCGCTTATATGGGCGAAAATCCATTGAATTATTTGGGGGAGGCTAAATTAACTAAGAAAAAACCTCATTCAAATAATATGTTAAAAATTGACACATAAACTTCATTGTTTCGCATATTTTATTCAATTGAATCATAACACATTTTACCAGACTGTAAGTATATATAAATACAATAACAAAATAGACTATTAAAAAAATATAATATATAATATTCAAATTTTATTATCGTAACACAATAATTACTCTATTTTTATTTTTTGTAAATTAGTTAATTATGCTGTCATTGACAGTATGTTTTATAAGTTACAATATCTTTTTCAATATTAAACATTTTTTTTTTTTTTGATAATAATATTATATACTATACAATTAGAAAATCTATATCATATATTTTCACATGAAACATGACATAATTTACGCCTGTGTTTATCTTTCAATATACGGTCTCCAGGACTGCGGTCAACACGTAGTCGACAATTTGTGTGGGAATCTTTATGGCTTTATAATTTAGGTACTCGGTTATCAGAGCATTCCTTCTGTTTTTTTTTTATTCGTTGTTATTCAGCGAAATGTTTATTTTTCAACAGTATTCAGATTTAATTTTCGTTGATTGTAATCATATAATATATCATCATAATATCAATTGTATTTAATTCTTTTGTAATATTGACATTTATACATTATTGTAGGCATAAAGGCATTATTATTTAAATAATTTCATATTTAGTAGTAATATACAACTTGATAGATACTCTTCGTCGATATTACAGTATAAAAGGAAAATTAACATCTAACCAAATTTGTCTTTTTATCGTTTGATTTACGTGCACATTGAAAAACTTCGATAATAGATACCAGTCCCTAAAATTATGTGTACCTACTACGACACACTAAGTGTAGTAAGTAGTAACACACGAAAAGTGCAGTGTGTAGTACGAAATTTAACAGTGTGTTATTCTAATTAAACCTTTATAATATTATTATGTATAATTTTATTTCTTCGCATTTTTTTAATGTTGACATGACGTACATGTCTTATGGCTGGGGGTCATTCTGTTAATTTGTGCGACACCGAGAATGTTACCATGACGTCATTAGCGTTTAATGTAATGTGTGTGCGTGTGTGTGTGCGTCGACCGGTGGGGACTGGTTCCTGGAAATTAGCGATTATTCGAACGTTGTTGGAATCGCGGTGGCGTGTGATCTATTAATAACATTAGGTATAGTTGTATAATTATGAATGTATTGATGATAAAAATAACTCATTATAAAGGTAGACGGAAAAAAACAAAAAAAAAAACCTAATTTTTGTATTTTACTATATTATGTAATTATGTCATATTATTCACATATTATTGTATTTTATAAATGTTTTAAATATTAATTCTTACTATACATACCTAAGCTACTAATGGTCGATAAAAAAATAAGTTTGAAAATATATAAGGAAAAAATGTATACCTTTTTTTACATTTTTACAATAAGTTACGTCAATTCAAACAATTTATATATAAATAGTATTTATATATTGTTCGCATTGTTTAGTAACAGTATGAACTATAAACTATTAATTATGAGAATCGGTGTTTTAAATTTTCAATCTTTAGCTATAAGAATTGAACATTTTATAATTTTTAAATACATTTTAAAAATTTGTCACAATACAATAATAAGAATAATAATTTAAAATAAGTTGCATGTTTTAAAATTTGTCAATACAAACATAAATTACTACAGTCTACAGTTTTAATAATAATAACTTCATATCGGTTATAGGTAGTAGGTACTGTTTAAAAAATTGTCTATACAGACATAAATTATATTAAATAATAAAAAATAATAAAGATTGATAATTTGTTCAGTTAAATTAAGTAAAAAATTATAAAAATTACTAATAACAATTTTTCCAACACGGAAATACTACTAATTTTTGATTAGAAAATTAAAACTTATGTCTAATAAAATATGACATAATATAGCAAAATATAAAAATTTGGTTTTTATTTTCATGGTTTTTTTTCCATGATTCATTATAAATTATATAAATATAACTAATATTGGTTAATAGTTTGTTCAACGATGTCAGGGAGGTATTATCGGTATTTGTAATTTTAGTAAGCTTCATGACAAATTAGATAATACTCATCACAGTTGTACTGGTTTTGCGCAGTAGATACGCATCTCCTTCACCTACGGTCTATGTATAAATATATTTAACATTCTATATTTCTATATAATATAATATATAAATGTTAGTACCTACCCAAATGATCTAATCGATTATACGACAAATAAAATTGGATAGGTACACAATTATTTATTTTAATTCGAATTTTTTTATATTTATAATTTAAATTTGTTTTTATGATTTTTACATATTGAATCGCAAATGTTATCAAATATTATATTACAAGTTATAACACACGATTATTTTTATATGTACTTGTAAGTTGTAATTTTTTAAATTTTAATTTTTGAAGTGAAACTTCTATACCCTCTGTATATTATATAAAAAATTACGTGGTAGTTATGCTCCGATGACAGATTCAATTCTGATCAGAGAAACTAAATTTGATGAATTTGTTTTGATACATTTATTCTTTTTTATACAGAGAAACGTGTATCGTGACGGTTTTTTTCCGTACCCTCTGTAAAAAGTTTCACTTCACCGTACGTACTAGCAACACTCCCTTTTTTGTAATGTTTGTTATACTAATTATATGATTAATATTACGGTAAAAACACACTGTTCAAAAAAGTGGTGTCTTGCTTTATTATATATTGGTCATACCTAGTTGTCGAAACTCGTGAGTAAGTTTCATATTTCAGTACACACCGTCCTTTATTATCCATCACTAAAAGTGTTGTAAATGACGATTCTGTCGTTTGTATTAAAAATTTAAAAAAAATGTATACTCAATAAATAATTCCGATCTTTGAAACTTGTTTATTTTTACACGTGTTAAAAAAAGTTACCTACAGTTTAATCCTCGTCTCCTCGTATCTAATACCAAATTGACATCGACATTCTTACGTCAACTATATTCAATAGAAACAAGACATATTATACATGTACCGATGTATCTGCATGTAGTGTAGATACTATTAGTTTTTTTTTACGGTTTTTTTGCCAAACCACGTTTTAATTATTAACTACATTCTACACAGACACCCAGTAAACAATATTTTGTGTTGTTACGTCTTATACTCTTATTATAGTTATTATTCATTGTTGTTGAGAGTAGCTATTTTTATTATTGTCAGCTTATAGTAGTGAACGTACGTATACTAGTATTTTAAGTGTTTATCTAGAAATAATTAAGATTTGACAGATTTTGAACTATGTGTGTAATACGAAAAATTGGATTGAAGTGAGTAACCAGTAAAACATGGAAGTTTACACGTCATATAAGTAGGTATAATTAGTATTTATTTTAGAAGTTTGAACTGCCTATACCTCATTTTACAAGGAATAATTCATTATATAAATACTGTGAAATATATTTTTTTTACCCGACAAGGTTGGTATTTTTATGTTGTTTAAACTACACGCTGTACGCGTTTACCAGCACCACGGCTATAGATAGTATGGTTGCCCATCGACGTATGATTCTCATACTTGAAAAGTGTCCACCGAAATGAATCTCTATAATCAGTATTACAGTTAAATTAAACAACCGGAAACTTAAGCACTCGCGCTTATAATACATGTCATAGTGGCTATCACGGAACTACAATTTACATTTGAAAGGCAATTGCATTTAGAATCACTACAACAAATAAGCGCTAGAGTTTCCAGCTGTTTAATACTGATAATGGAGATTCATTTCGGTAGACACTTTTCTAGATTCGATGGGCAACCATACTATCTTTAATCGTGACCAGCACACACACACACACACACACACGACCCATGTGCACCTCCACCGCATCGGGCGCGCACCGCACGTGCGCCTCTATCCGGATCTGCGAGCAACACCACCGTAAAGCTCCGCTCGCCTATACACTGCATGCCCAATCGGATCGCCGGACGCCCTTTTCCTACGTATTATCTTCCCCTCGTACGGACGGCGTCGTCGTAATCGATCTGTAGCGTTGTACAGTTGTGCCACTTGTCTATTGCCGCTCACTTGTTCTTCCACTGTCGTCCCACTCAGTCCACGGTCTTCCGACTCGTTCCGCGTCTGCACCATCTGCCGATCCTCGTCCTCATTCACGATTTTACAATCTACGCCGTTCGTCGACAGTGATAAATATTATTATTATAAAATATCCATTTTTTGGTTAGTTATTTTTCTGTGAAGCGATAGAAAATAACTCATAATGGCAAACTCCGTGTCCACATCACAACCCGGGCCGAGCAGCGCAGCACACCCGTCTACTACTCAATCACCGGCGGAAGAAGATTCCCAGTTCCCGAGGTAATATTATTATAATCATATCATGTTTTTATCGTATATTTCACTTTGATTTAAGATCCATTTTGATTTTTATGATGAATAATATCAACTATAATTATATATTATTATTAGGTATTATTTACTATTTAGTGATCTTTTTGTCGATAAAATACATTATAGAGTAATATCGTAGGTAGGTATTATAATGTTTTGTAGCGCGTTCGGCGTGACTTTACTTTCTGTAGTGCGTGAGCGTTGAGAAAAAAACTGATTGCCGAGTACAATAATAATACATTTAATCTTATATTTTTTCTACATAATATAGAATAAAAAGTATATTGTACGTATTTAATATAATAATTGTGTACATAATATGGATAAGAAAATGTTTGTGATTATCTATCTATTACCTAATGACTTCCGGCGGCGGCGACGGTTATAGATACCAAATGTATAGACAAATATTATTTCAGTAAAATTATATTTTACCGACAGCGTTTATCTATAAACATAATATTCGGCGCGCGGCACGGCGTCACCCCTCCACCGCACGCCGATAAACAAAACGACCGCACGGTTGTACCGCGAGCACCACTCCATCAGCCCGCGAGTTGCCAGCAAAGCGTCGATAACCTCTCCTCCGTACCGACACCACATCACAACCACCACAACCACCATATTGATTTTGATTATGTTTTTGTTTGAGAAATAAGATAAATCATAAAAGTTTTATTTTTAAAAACGAAAAAATCCTAAAATTATCGATGGTGTTTATTTTTAATTTATATAATATGGGAATTCTTTTTTTCGGCTTGCCCAGAAAAATATTCTATCTACGCCACAGTTCAACACGATATTTTTTTCATAACAAAACGTAACGTTTTTACGCTGTTTTAGTTTTATATTTTAATCATCGTTATTTTCCCGCGAACACCGATAATAGTAAATCGTAATAGTTATTTGTGCCGGAGCGGCGGTGATGAGGCGCCAACCGACTCGGACGATTACGGTCGACGCCGTACGATATAACCTTATAATTTAATATTATGTCGACTATATTATAATACCTTATAGGCACTATTTGGATGCTGTTTATCATTAATTTCGTAGGTATATCGGTTTTAATTAAAATTTGGTCTCGTGATGGCGGCCGGTAACTGATGATGTCTGCAGCGATATTACGAGTTTCAACAGAATATATCCCATAAAATGATACGACAGGACGTTTTTTCGTCGTTTCTTTTTTAGATTATAATACCTACATAAAATGAGATTATCGAACCGTATGTATATTTATATATGTATATATTCTAAACAGAATTAATTACGGTCGTAACTCGTAACGCAGACGGGGTTCGTGAGATGACGGGTGTGTGTTGTGTGCACATGTGTATAGACTTACAGATAAGTCTGTGATGGTAATGAGACATGCTAGTAAGGGGATGTGTGGGGAGAGCTGACTGGTTGGCGGAAGGGCAGAAGTGGGGCGACGACGGTCAACAAGGTTCCCTCTGCGAGCACCGCACGCAGCAATAAGTGTGTATGACGATGGGGCGATGCGATGCATTAAAGACTATAATATTATGTGTTTTGGTGTCTTCAAACAACGTGCTATAATATATAGTGCGTTATCTCGTTTACGGTATACAACCAAATACCTACGGAAAAAAAAATACTTTTTATTGTGTGCCCATAGGCCATAACCACATAATTTATTATGGAAAATAAAATAAACCGAACGGAGAAAACGAGTCGGACGACCTCTAATCGAACGATACACTCGCACGTATCCCCCTGTAGGTTAAAGCATGTTAAGTAATACCTGTAAACATTTCTTGTATGATATTTATTTACAGTAAAATTAAAATAAAATAAAATATGAAATAATAAATGTAATATCAAGCCAAGCTGTAATTCCAAACTTTTTTTTTCCATTTCTGTACACCTACCAAATTCAGCCGCGATGCCCGGCTGTGAATTTATTACGAGAAACATGAATGAAAAACGTTCGCCAATTCTCATTGATAACCAATTATATTTGAACTCGTTCGTTTTTGTAAAATTATAAACCATTTACGAGAGTTGACAAAACGGATCACGGAAAAAAACCAGAAAAAAACCAAATTTTATATTACATATTATATTGGATTATGTTATATTTTATATTTTATTAGACATAACTTACTTTTCATTTTAAAGCAATAACCCATCTGACCTAATAGTTAGGTAGACTCGTACTTATATCAGGAAATTAATAAATATAAATAAAACACAGGACATGTAAATCAAAACGAATGTATAAAAGTATAATAAAATATTAAATTTAAGTAAGTAACATTTTTAAATAGTTTTTTTTTGAATCCCGCATTGTTTATATTTAAAGGTTAGTTAATTAAAAATTTGGTCTTAAAAAAAAATAGTAAGGTATACAAAAATATTAAATAGTTTTAAATATATTTTTAATTATTTAAATACAACTTTGGATAAATATAATTTTAATTACAACTTACTATTATTGATATAAATTTGTAATGAGAACTTCCAAGTTCTATGAGAATATGTCCAATAAAATATACAAATTATTTTTCATTTCCATAGGGGTTAGTTTTTTAGTTTTTTGATTTTTTATTCAGTATATTCAGTTTTAAATAAATTTTTGAAACAAAATAAATGTACTTCAATTTACTTATCATTTATTTATGATTTCTTATCTTTAAAGTGCTTAAAGATCTGTTTTTTTTTACTTGTCCGTATTTTACACGGAATTCGACGAAATGTTTATGTTGTAGTACCAAAAATTGTTTAGACAATTGTCGTGACAATAGTTTTTCGGGCAATTTATTTTATCACCAAGTTTTTATTTATTCATTTAATACTTTTCTTCATTTTTATTCTTTGTTTGTACACTTTAGCTGACATATTTATAATTAAATAATACCAATATATTACTGTAGGCGAGATGAGAATACAGCGATAACTAATAACGGTATTGACGCACAAATACTATAATATAGTAATAATTAAAATTTAACAAATAAATTACATTAAAAAAAATATAAAAAATTTAAGGTGATAGTCAATAACGAAATGAAACAAATAATAGTCGTGAAATAGTTATAATGAAATGCGTCACGAAATAGAGCGAAATAGAACCTAACCTGATCGGCACGACAACGCGAGATGTGGCCGTCGTGATTACAGATTTCATTATAATTTCTCATTGAAAAGTTTACAGCACGTTTCCTTTGATAACTTAATTTTTAACAGTACGATTTCGATGATTTTTGCCGAAAGATCATCTGCTCAATTTCCTGATTTTTTTCAAATTATTTGATATTCATTGATTCAGTAGATAATTAGCTAGGTCTGGTTACACCAAATTTTACACTGATTAAATGGGAAACTCCTGATTAAAAATATGTACACTGCCATGCCATATTTTTTTATACTTAGCTCGCGCCACGACCGTGGGTGCTTGAAATTTCCGACGCACACACCGCGGCACCCTTCCACCTAATCAAAACCGAACAACCACCTTATCGTACCGCGGTCCACGAACACAACTCCACCATACCGCGACCACCGCTTCGCATAGTTCCGTACCACACCAGGCCAAAGGGGACCCCCATGAAGCCGTCAGCGTTGCGTCCGCACGCTCGTTTAAGAGCCACACCAGTATGACGTGTTTTCCTCCGTCTTACATATTATATACGTATGACGCCACACATTTTCATTCGTTAGGTCGTCGTTGTACACGGCGTATAATATAAGAATGGATAGGACATAAGAACTTATCACTAGAAAATGTCGTGATACTTTTTTAATGTTATATGGGATATATATCATATAGGTATGATAATTGATAAATGATAATAAATAACATCTATGATTAATAGGTAATAATTGACGATCTATATATTCTATATTTTATTTACAATAAATTATGTACGCAAAGTTAGAGTAATTATTTGAGTATTCCAATTTCCATTTTCAGACACAACAACCAAAATACAAATTTGAAATTGATAAATATTGTAAACAGTTTTTGGACATGACTTTAAAAAAAGCCTCGTTTTATCGTCTTTCTTCCCTAAAAAAGCACAGTATGAAGCTGGTATAGGCATATGTACTATCTATTGGTGTAATACGCCCCGTATTCCACAGCAGTGGCGTGGTGAACTTCATTATTTTATGATGCACATAAATTTATATTAGAGATTATAAATACTTATGATAGTAATTTACGTATTTACGTAAATGATAACTGAGAAAGATTGGCTTAGTCTTTTTGCGTACTTAATAAATTATTTGTCATAATATGTAAAATACACCTAATCTCCAGGACACAGCTACCGCCCCTTAAACCGAGGTACGTGCCTCAAATTAAGTCCTTCGTCACGCCACTGTTCCGCAGCGTTTTCCGTCAAATTAAAAATGTATTTGTTTATAATATCGGAGCAGCTATACGCGACGGGCGTCGTTTGTTTTGGGTGTGTGTGTGTGTGTGTGTCTACAAGCAACTCGTTCGGCGCACAATACGGCGGTTACCCCTCCACCACACACCGCATCCGAGAGACCTCCGACCGGTCGTAACGCTAGCACCACTCCACTCGTCTCGCCAGAACCGCTACGCCATACGCCGAGATCCGCTCCTCCGTCCCGCGATCACCTCTCTTCCACACCGTACCTGAACCTCAGAGTAATAATAATACCTGAACGACCGCCCGATCGACGACCGCTTCGCCGTACAGCGCCAAGCCAACGGAGCAGTCAGCGCCGTGGTGATCGCCCGTGCGGGACACGTTGAACAATAATAGAAAAATAAATTATTCAACGACGTCGCACGTTGTGATGAGTCGTGGTCGACAAAGATAGGTGATGATTATAAACACTTTTTAAATATGACAACAATATAACACTTTATTATTACAAGTTCAAATCCACAATAATTATGAGCACTGTCGTAAGCAGTGCCGCAACTACATAATAAGTGGCCCGTTCCTAAATTAATTTTTATTGTATGTATTATATAATATTGTTTTGATATTATTCTTGGTATAACACGACATTTTAATAGTTTATAAATAAACACTAATAAGTAATAACATTTATACTTTTATGGCACGTCGTCACTCGACAACACCCGTCGTTTTCGAGTATCAGTCAGTTGTTCTCCTGACAATTCGACAAACAACAACCCATAGACGCGATAAAAATAGATCTTATGGAAAAATGAATAGTACCTACCAAGAAAGTATGAAACGTTGACACTTGAATACATCTTGATACCCACCTTTTTCTAACATGGTACACACCACATACGTGATTCTATCTAGTACCATTTGATTTTATAATATACTAAAACTTACCATTCTATTTTAACATACTTAATCTAATAAGTAATATTAGTATACCTACAACTACACTAATGTTTTAACTTTAAAAAAAAAAATGATTGTGAGTAACTATTAAGTTTTGCGTTTTCAGACAATTTTAGTGTCTGCTCCGGGTTGGGCCCGGGGCCCCCCAAATGTATGTAAGCCTTGGGGCCCGTGTGCGAGGCACGCTCTGCACACCCGGTTTTTGCGGCACTGGTCGTAAGCTTGTCAGAGTCCAGTGGCGTAGCGTGTGCGTATGCCGTGTGTGCACGGCATACACTTCACAAATTGAAAAATATTTATTTTTTTATACTAATAGTTTAATATGCTTATAAAAAAAATGTTCGATTGTATTAATTTAACATTTTATAATATTATAATATTTTGTATAATATTTTCTTTTAAGTTCATTAGGATTGATTAAACCGCAACACTACGGCCGCCTCGCGCTTTCGTCTGTTATATTTATATCTAATAGCTATAGTACATGACGTTCATTGCGTACGTAGTATGCACGTTTGCGATTGCATACGGGTACAGACATTTGACGACAGCTATTTATATTTCTTATCGATAATATTAATAAACAAACATGGAATTCTGGCGGTCGTGTTTACGTCACTCGTGTTGTATGCAGGATCAGTATTGTGCATACGCTATCGCATAGAGCCGTTTGTCGTATATTTTGCCGGCTATAAGTGCGTATTATTAATCGTATATTATAAGACAGTGTGACATGTCGTTTCAAATTAAATCGTTTATTATTTTTAAAAAGTGATTTATTTTTTTGTTTATTAAATATAATATAGTGCTATGTACTAAGGTAATATATATTAAAAATTACGTAAAATTTTGGATGTTTCAAGTTATATTTTAAGATAAATGTAGGGGGTGTGGGGATTTTATTAACTTACAACTCTCATGCATACACTAAGCTGAAACGCGCGCTACGCCACTTTGTTAGACCAACGACGAGGGCTGACTATCTTCTAAGTAATGGTAGGCGCTCTACCCGTATTTTTGCGGGTTCTAACAATGACGTATTGGTGGCTATATTAGTAATGTCGAATTGCATTATTGTGGGACTAGGTGAAACAACTTGTTGTTTTTCATTTAGGCTTATTCTACATTGCATATTAATACCTACATTACCTGTTATAAATTATACTAAATGTATAAATTATTCTACATGATATTGTTTGATATCGTATTATAGCTGTGGGTATTAATACATCCCTTATATTGTTGAATTGCATTAATGTGTGACTCGGTAAAACAACTTGTTGTTTTCAGTGTTTTCACCTTTGGTCTACGTTTCCTGTTATTACTTATTTAGGCTTTATATTTCGTATAAATACCTACATTACTACTCATAAATTATACTAAATGTATAATTTATTTATTCTACATTATTTTATTTAAAATAATATTATAGTTTTTGGGTTTACTACAGCGCGTACGAAAACCATGTTAATCGGATCACTCTATGAGGCGTGACAATTTTTTCAGTAAGGCTGTACCCAATCAGAAATTAACATCGAACGCGGTACAGTGGTGGTTTTAGAGTTTGATTCTAGGGGGGGGGGGGCAAAAACATCACACTTTTTTAAAATATTTAATAATATATTTATTAAAATTAGTGCCATATATTACCCACATTAGTCATTAAAATACACAAAATTGAAAATATTATACAAATAAATCAAATGCACTATCTATATTTATAGTTTTATTTTCAATTTCCTCAATTTCAGTAGGACTAGTAGTACTGGTTGTAGATATCGTTGATGGTTCACCAGCATTAGCATTAGTCTCAGTAGGTTGACTTATATCATTATCAGTACTTTCATTATTTAGATTTTTCGTAAAAAAAAATCTATTGGCTTAGATAATTGTCTCTTCCTACTACCTACCACCAAAAGTTACATTTTTTTTTTCGTCCTTTATAACAGGGGTCACCAACTAATTTCTATGGGGGTCCGTTTTGAAACTTACCAAACTTTACGCGGTCCAAACAGTTTCAATGACTTTTACACGCGTTAATATAACGCGGTATTTATAATTTATAAATTTGTGATTATACTTATTTATTCATTCAAATAATTATACAATTATTGTATTATACACACGTTTATAAATAGGCAGGTATATACTTTTTTTAATTTGTATTTATATTTATTTATTTATTTATTCAAATTGTATTTTACACACGTTAATAAATAGGTATATACATTTTTAAATTTGTATTTATATTTATTTATTTATTTAAATTGAATTTGCAAAAAAAAAAGTTTATACTTCAAATATTTCATTTTTAATGTGAAAAATTAAATTTTTTTAGTTTTCACGAGCTTCTAATATTTGGTGTGAAGTTATCTATCTATACTCGGAACTCGTCTGTCGCGTCGCGGCGCATACGGATTACTGCGAACTATACACGCGTTCTACGTAGACAGACCTCGACTTTACGATCTTATCTTATTATTTATTATCGGATTTAAACTAGATAAAAACTATTCCGTGGATAAGGCCCGTTTTACATGGACGCAGTGGCGTGCAGATCCCTTTTTCCGTGTGGGGCAAAGTTAATTTTTTTACACCCACCACCCACCCATATCAACCGATATAATATAGTTACATAATAATATAATTTATAATAAAATATTACTTATACTTAAAATATTATAATAAATCAAGCATATAATAGCAATGTTAGTTGTATATGTTATTATTATTATTAAATTATAATTTTATAATATGCAATTAGGAATAATATAGTAAATATACTTTTTACAGGCAATACCTAACTGAATATTTTTTATATTGTATTACAGACTTGAGTTAGCAAATGTCAGAATGACTACTAAAAAAAAACTCCCTCTTTTGATGTGCTCAGAAGATGATATTTACGACCCACAACTTTTAGAAAAAATTCAGTTTTATCATCAGGATACTGAAGACAGATTTGAAGTACCATGTAATATTACTTTAAATGCAAAATATGAATCATATCACCGTAAAACTGTGAGATGGATGGTGGATATCGAACGCAGGAATTGTAAGTTGATAATAATTAACACCTATATCTATATTATATTATAACTAGCAACTAAATAGACACCATGGATAAACATTTTATAAATATATCCACAAATTCAACTCTTAACTGAACTGGCTGATATTATAATTTATATTAATTATTTTTGTAATTTTTTATTTTTTATTTATTAAAAAAAATTGAAATTGAAATACCACTTTTCAATTAATAATTAATGATTCAAGTATAAACCAAGAAATCATGATTTCCATAAACATAATAGATTTGCTTATTAAATGTCAATATTGAATTTTGTTTCAGCTATAAACGGTCAATCTCAGTCGACAGGTGGCATTTTAGCAGACGTAGTAGAGGAAGATAAGCGATTGGAGATAATAACCTGCATTGTGGCAAATCCTCCACCAACAATAGTATTTAATTTTAAATTTTTCGTTTATTATATTTCACTAAATCAATTGTTATTATTTTTTAGATCTATCGTCAAAAAGTCTTAATTGATGACCGCACTGAAGAAAGTAAATCTAGCAAACCAATACCACCACATAGCAAATGTATAATTTCAAAGATAAATAAAAACATAAATTATGGACCAAAACTATTTAATACATCGACAAGTAAATACTTGCCTGCCTGCTCGTATAACAATATATGTAATCAAATGCTCACTATATTCTAATTAATAATTATATTATATTTATAGACGATAGATCGCAAAATATAGTTGAGCATCTGTCCAATAAATTGCATTTATCAACAAAGAATGTTAAGAGTGAAGACAGACGTGAATGTTTTTACCAAAATATAAATTCTAACAGCCCGTTCCTAATATGCGAAATGTGTGGTGAAGCACATGATAAAAAATGTAGCGTATTTGATCCTAAACTGGAAGGATGGCTGCCATATTTATGTTCCAGTTGCTGGAAATTTAATGATGCAATCCAGTGTAAAGCCACACTATTAATTGTTCCAGACTACTGTTTGGAACAGTGGAATCAAGATGTAACATTTTCTTTTAATTTTATATTATTTATGAAAATTAATATTGTAATTTTAATTTCAGATACAGAGAATAGCTGGTACAACATTAAAATGGTTTGTATATAATGGGATCCAGTCATGTAATTTTATACAACCTACAGTTTTCAATAATTTCAATGTAGTTCTTATGACGTACAATAAATTAGTAAAGGAGTTAAACTATGGACAACATTATGTAAGTATTATATTTAATTTATATATAAAGGGCCCCCACACAGTTAGGTTGGGTGGACCTGTAGTTCAGGTCACAGGGGCCCAGCTATTTTAGGAGCCCGTTGAATTGAATACAAACTTTTAAAATTTTGAACTTATTTCATACCTATCAAATAACATTTTATGATATAAAAATATAAATTTGTATTATACTATAATGATTAATTTTGTTATTTGAAGCCGAGGGTTAACCATTGATTACCTAGAAATAATTGTGCATGGGACCCCTGAATCGCTTGTAATGAGACGTGTTCTTTAGAAGTTTTGTTTTGAGCCCGCAAAAATATTTAGTACAGGGGCCAAAACTTGATGTGGATGGTCTGTATATTTTATAAGTACAAATTCTATAAATATGTTTATAGCCACATGTGTGTCTGAAGTCTGAACCTTATTTCTGAGCTTTCATTAAATAATTAATATTCTTTAATTAAAAATGTTTTAATGAGTACCTATTTTAGATTCTGGGCGAAGCGAAATTAATGAAAAACAGGAATCTTTACGCGAAATCGATTTTGTTTTTTTGGTGTAACTGAGAAAGTAAATTACTGTAGTTACATGTATTTTTCACTGAATGTTTATATTTTCATTTTCTATTAACCATACAGTTTTCAAAATATTTTGAATTAATTATAGGTATAAGAAACCAAGCAATATTTTAAACAGGAATAACGACTTTAGTTATTTTTTTTTTGTAATTTAAAAATATTATTATAATACATATAATAGGCAATGTTCGAAGTACGTCCGCGCATGTTTATGTGTACACGGTAATTGATCTTTAGTGAGTGGGAGTGTGTCTTTGTTTAAATTAAATAGCGAAGCATTGTCTATATAATTGATCTATGAGGGGTGGGTGCTGCATGTTATCTGTGTTTTACTCAAAAACATGTCATAAAGAATAAACTCTCACGCCTTGTAAAGTGATACAATTTTGATAGATTTTTTTTCTCGAAAGAGAAATACCGCTTCTTACGTGTTGGTTTGGACTTGTATTTTCAAAATTATATTTTTAAGCTAGGTGCGATATGTATATAAAACGATTTTGAATATTTGATTTTGAAATTTCTTAAAATTTGGGTGCTAATTTGACAGAACTCAATAAAAAATTTGTAATCATTATTATGAATATTTGAATGTCCCTTTACTATTAAAGCTTAATAATATATTAATTATTGTGTCATTAATAATAAATAACATTAATTAAGTGGAAATACAGACAATTAAATATATTTGGTCATGAGTCATGACTTATATTTGAGTTAAGCATTATTAAAAAAAACTATTCATATTTTGTTAAAAGGTTGACGAAAATCAAGCTACCACTGGCCTACGTTGTTTTAAAAAGTATCCCCAATCTCCACTGCTTTGCATAACCTGGTGGAGAATTTGTCTGGATCAACCCCAGTCATACAACACCAACATTCATCGTGTATTTAAAATAGTTTCGTCTTTAAAATCGGGGCATAGATGGGTTATGCCGGGCACATTAGTTCAAGAATCTTCAAAAAGTAAATAAAATATTATGTTATGTATTTTTACAATTTAAATTACGCGAAATATGTAGTTATAAACTTATACACCTTTTAATTATTTGAAAATTTAAAATTTTGTTTTAAGATTTTTTTAGTATTGTGAAGTACTTGGACTTATTAGAAGTTAATTTTGATTATATCAATTTTATTAATGCCATAAAAGAAAAAACCGAGGATTCACTTATTTGGGTTTTCAAATTTTGTATGGTCTACTTCAATAAAAAATATTAATGATGAGCTAAATTTACCAAAACCAATTTTTGAAATTTCATT
>NC_042493.1:101622549-101638616 GCF_005508785.2 Acyrthosiphon pisum
ACCGATTTTGTGAAAATTTCAAATTGTTCTTGGAGATATCAGGAAAGTACTTTGAACCACGTTCGATTTATACCAAGTGCTGTTCTGTGTTTAATTCTTGCTAGCAGGTAAGGGCCCCGGTCTAGAAATTTTCACATGGGCCCCTTATTATCAAGTTGCGCCACTGGGCTGTGTGCTTTTTCGGGGAAGAGAGAAAGACAATTTGGGGCTTTTTTTAAGGTTATATCCAAAAACTGTTAACAATATTTGTTAATACATTTCAAATTTGTATTTTAATTGTTGTGCCTGAAAATAGATATTGGAATACTCTTAAATTACTCTAAACTTTGCGTACATAATTAATTGTAATTAGAATATAGGATAATATAGATCGCTAATTATTACCAAATACTATGGTATTTGTTATTACCATAGAACAATTATTACTAATTATTAATTAATTAATCATTAATGTTATTTATTATCATTTATCAATTATCATATCAATATTTTCCCCATATAACCACGGTCTTCTAAAGATCTTCTAAGACCGTGCATATAACATTAAAAACGTATCACTTTTTTTTCTTTTTATATCCTGTATACAAAATTTCTTCCAGAAGGAGTGCTTCAATTTCAACATATAGTACCTTATCTTTTAGCAAATTGGATCAAGATGGTAATTTAGACAAGTGATTTTCTGATTTTCTCGATAGTTAAAGATATAAGTATAAATATAAGGATAGATAGTCTGATTAGAAAAACCACCTAAAAATTACGAAAAAACGCTAAAAAATGGGATTTTAATTTCTAATGCATTGTTTATCACCATAGAAACGGATAAAAAATTATAATATTATAATATTAATTCAACTTACATGATAAAATAAATAATAACAATATAAAATATCCTGACTGACAAACCGTCTCCGCTCAGAATCGTTTTTCTTATACAATGATATTTTATCATTGAATTCAAGTCTAATACAGCACATTTTACAATGACCCACTTGTAACCTACTGTACAGCAGAGCGACATCCACTTACCTGCTTTTTTTATTTTTTATTTATTAAAAAAAATTTAAATTGAAATACCACTTTTCAATAAATAGAAACATTATTTTTTCCAAAAGTAGCTATCTCAAAAACTATAGATATTAATAATACTACCAACATACATAGAATATTGAATTAATAAAACTATTTTCAATTGATGATTCAAGTATAAACCAAGAAATCATGATTTCCATAAACATAATAGATTTGCTTATTAAATGTCAATATTGAATTTTGTTTCAGTTATAAACGATCAATCTCAGTAGACAGGTGGCATTTTAGCAGACATAGACGAGACCTCGTCTAAGCGATTGGTGATGATAACCTGCATTGTGGCAAATCCTCCACCAACAATAGTATTTAGTTTTAAATTTTCCGTTTATTATATTTCATTAAATCAATTTTTTAGATCTATCGGCAAAAAGTCTTAATTGATAACCGCACTGAAGAAAGTGAATCTAACAAACCAATACCACCACATAAAGTTTAAAGGTTGACGAAAATCAAGCTACCACTGGCCTACGTTGTTTTAAAAAGTATCCCCAATCTCCACTGCTTTGCATAAACTGGTGGAGAATTTGTCTGGATCAGCCCCAGTCATACAACACCAACATTGATCGTGTATTTAAAATAGTTTCGTCTTTAAAATCGGGGCATAGATGGGTTATGCCGGGCACATTAGTTCAAGAATCTTCAAAAAGTAAATAAAATATTATGTTATGTATTTTTACAATTTAAATTACGCGAAATATGTAGTTATAAACTTATACACCTTTTAATTATTTGAAAATTTAAAATTTTGTTTTAAGATTTTTTTAGTATTGTGAAGTACTTGGACTTATTAGAAGTTAATTTTGATTATATCAATTTTATTAATGCCATAAAAGAAAAAACCGAGGATTCACTTATTTGGTTTTCAAATTTTGTATGGTCTAATTCAATAAAAAATATTAATGATGAGCTAAATTTACCAAAACCAATTTTTGAAATTCATTGGCTGTCTTTCTCACCGATTGAAAAATACTTTTATCAAAAGACAAGAAAGTTATATACCATCAAGATTTCTGATATTATAAATAAGTAATATTTGTATTCAATGATAAATATTAGTTATATTGAAGTTGATCCCTATATTATTATTTTTAACATAAGATTGATAGATACATAATTCAAGTAATAATTCAAATATGACATGTTTTATCATTTATTTGAGCCCAACAGATAAAAATCATAGATATAAAATCAAGCAATAATAAAACAATTTCACTAATGTAGAATAATCTTTATTACAAGGTAGAAAAAAAAACAATCCCACGTCATATACCGGGTGATTCTTTTATCATTGAACACTCATTATTTCAAAAAATGTAAATTTTTTTGAAAATATTTTTTTACATAGTTTCAAGTCGCTTATAAAACAACGTTTTTCTTAAAAAATTATATTTTTAAATATTTTTTATCCTTATATTTTTTTTTAAGTTTTTTACTTTTTTGAATGATAATATAGGGTTTTAATTTTATATTCCAAAGCAGAATATTTTTCTTAGTATTTTGATACATGCTAATCGAATTTGGAACTAGTAGTTTATGAGTTATAAATATTCAAAGTATAGATGAGCGGAGTGGAGTGGTACGGGGTTACCCCGCGAAATGTTTCTTCACTTCTCCGCTCATCTAAACTTTGAATATTTATAACTCATAAACTACTCGTAAAGTACTTATAAATACTACTGTGTTTATTTTGTTCAATGGCATAATAAAAATTACATTGTTGTATTTAACATTCCAATTTTTATTCAAATGTTTACATTTAGCGGTATAGTTACAATGAGTTATTCGTATAACCTGTACATCTACATAAAACTTATATAATATGTGTACACTAATGCGTATTTATATACAATTTTATTTTTTGTTATGATATACTTTTGAATTTCGATGTTGGTTTTAATAACCATCAGTGTATCAACATTTTTTTTGCATATTATATGGGCATAGTTCCATAAAATTTCCATGTTTATGATTTTACTTGCATATTGTTTAACTTTTTAATATATTCAATCCATTTATGGTACATAAACATCCAAAACCGTAT
The DNA here is from genome assembly GCF_005508785.2 of Acyrthosiphon pisum. Lineage (NCBI taxonomy): Eukaryota > Metazoa > Arthropoda > Insecta > Hemiptera > Aphididae > Acyrthosiphon > Acyrthosiphon pisum. The sequence continues at coordinate 101,625,680 of NC_042493.1, forward strand.
TTATCAGTAATTGTTTTTAATATAATTTTTTTGCTCGGCTATCATACTTTGCTAGTGATTAGTGTACATTGTACAAACAAACATTTTATACATGATCTGGTGTATTTTTTTCACGTAAACTCATCGTTCTATATTTATTAAGACAATGTTATGATTCAACCATATTAAATGAGTATGGTTTTATTTTCACATAACTAGGTTTAATGAATTGCACAAAATGTTGAAAACTATTATTTAGTAACATTACCACATCAAAATTATCAGACAACACATCAGCACTGATACCTTATTCAGTAATTATCTAGGTAGTAATCTTATTTTTAAATTTTATAAGAGGTGGATTCACTCTTATTCTTAAATTAACGGAGCTACACGTGTTCTGCTGAGCGTAAAATTTGCTATGTTACGCACTTGTAAGATGGAGATAACATATGCAGGTATCACGTCCTCTTAAGTTTCTTTAAATATGATAGAAAAGCTGACTATGTTTGTATGTATAATTATTCAAAAATCATTAAGTATACAACCAAAGTTATGTGTGTTAAGACTAATAATGGTGGTTAATGATGCCTAATGATGGTTTTGAACAAACCAAATAGTCGATTGCACTGCTTCCAAGGAAAATGTTACTACACATGTATTATTGCGACATCAATGTCTGGTCAATTTGGTGTAGAACATACCCACCTTTTTGATATCTTTAGTATAATTTTCTTAATAATTAAAGTATATTCATGTATTTTGTTTCATATAATTTGTGAAAATTAAAACTTTGGTAATAGTTAGTTTTAGAATGTTGCTCCATATATTAAAAGTAATGAACTTCCTATAACATATAAAATAAACTGCAGTATTGTAATAAAAAATATTCTGTGAAATCTAAAATAGAATCTGATTGACTATACAAATTATTGAAATTATAATTATATATTTAATATTTGATTTCACTAAATATATTTTAAGGAATAATTCAGCCTTGATGAAAAAATTAATGGATGTTGATCGTAATACAAAACTGGATGTTGTTGGAGATATCTTAACACTTTTAGAAGCATGCGTAGTTCCACTTGTAATTATAATTTTATATAAATATATACCTACCTACCTACCCATTATATAAAATCTATATGATACATTTTTTCATGAAATGGGTATTTTTTGTATCTTATAGATTCATGGAAAATGTATGTTGAAGATAAATGGAACGTTTAGTTTATTGGATTCATTAGACAATAGAATAATCAAGTGCCGTGCCGAATGTAACGAATTGTTGAATCAGTGCGCTAAAAACCTAAAAAAGTTAGCCGAGGTGTACATGTTTGTTCCAGATGGTGACGGAAAAGACTTTGAAAAATATATTATATTATTAATGGATATAATTAGTGACACCTATAAAAAACAATCTCTTACAATTGGAACAGATTACGAGGTAAAATGCATTATATTATAATTATAATTTTAGTTTATTAATTTGTTAATTTATTTAAATAGATCATAGAACTGGTTTATAAATTTATGTCTCTTCTCAAAGAAAATACTTCTCTTGGAACAAAACATCCTGTATATAATATATCTTACTTTGAAAAAACAATTCAGAATTTGGAGTCAAGTATTTTAAATGTTCACTCGAATAATGTGAGTATCTTTTGTATACAGCTTGGATATAAGCTGACCGTTGTATATTCATGTCCTCTAGTAAACTAAAAACTTAATTCGAGACGATGCTTCTCATCCCATTTTTAGTGGATAAACCATTTTATCTTCAAATCGCTATAATTGTATTACATTTATGTGCAAAAAAGGACCCCGTGTTCAATTAAAAAATACAATATACTATATTTTTTACTGTCTCGTATTGAGTTGTGAAACCAAAGTTAAGTTATAATTATAATTATAATTTGTAAGAAAGTGCTTTTTTTTTTTTTGTGATTGTAAGTACATAATCTGAATTATGTAACTATGCATCCATTTATGAAACTTTTAATTTGCATTTTTTTTGAATATTTAGGGCATATTTTCCTTTTTTAGTTCAATTTCCGGTATTTTTAATCAAATTTCGTCAATTGACATGTTTGAAAAACATTTTTTTCTTTTTTCTTTTTTTGTCCAATGCAATAGTAATGACTAATGACTAAAGATGAATAAGCTACCCACAAATAAATATATTTAAGTTTGTTTTATTATTTTAACAAAATAAATACAAGTTGTTTCAAGTGATTAACATTACCTAAACATAATGCATAATACATACTCATATTCAATTAATATTTTTATTATTTTCTTTTTATTGAATAAACACATTTTTATGCATGTAAAATGTAATGTTCAAATGTTTAATATCCTATAATATCAATATAAATTTAAAAATTAAATTAAAAACCATTTTAAGAGAATTTTATACCATAATTTTTGGCATTTTATGTTGCATTTAATGCATTTTTTTTAACATTTTTAGTGCTTTAAATTCATAGCCCTGGTTATAAATAACAGTTTGGAGTACCCTTGCCCCTCGGGGTGGTAAAAACCCACCGATTTTCGACATAATCTTCTTTTTTGATAGGAATGTCAATCTGGTTAGTGCATTTGAGAGGAAAAAATTGGAAAAAAAATATAAATTTGAAAATGTGAAAATGTGAATTTTACGCGAAACCATTTTTTGAAAAATTCGATTTTTTTTAAAAAATGTTAACATGATTTATTTTTAATACATGATAAAATGTTCAGGTTTTTTGAGCTATTTACAGCAATGAAAATTTTTTATTTGTTCGATTTGTTTTTCAATTATAGTCGATAAATTATTTTTTGTTTGATAAAAATGTAAGTAATATGGTCAGTCATCCTGTAATATTACTAAGTATATTTGATGAAATTATTGTGAATAAAGTAATTTATTTACCTATTTAAATGGAATTTGCTTTAACTTTTCAATCCTTAGCTACAGAATTTACTAACTTAGGTACAAACTAAATAATTGTTTTTAAATTTTAAATTTGATAAATGTTTCAAAAATCAAACTTTAAATGTTGATAAAAAAAAAAATTGTGCCTATGTATTTTTATTATTTTTCAACTGCTATTGTAACTATATATCAGGAGCCTTGTATTACATTTTAAAATTTTTTGACCCAACAAATAAAATTTTAATGACATTTATAGAAAAAAAAAACGAGTATAGGATTTGATAAAATAAACATGCAGTGTAAATTTCAACCGTCCATCTTTTTAATTTAGATTTTACAAGATCAACATATGTTACAACAAAAGTTAGCTCAAACAAATAGTATAAAAAAACGAGTATAGGATTTGATAAAATAAACATGCAGTGTAAATTTCAACCGTCCAACTTTTTAATTTAGATTTTACAAGATCAACATATGTTACAACAAAAGTTAGCTCAAACAAATAGTATTACTGAAGAAATTAATTCACTAAGACATAATGACTGGTGGATTGATATGTTGCAATGTATTTCTTCACCATCAGATTTTTTGACCGAAGTAAAAACAATTATAGAATGTAATCGCAAGGCTTGTATACCGAACATTGTGAACCAGTAAATATATCGTTTATTATATTATATAATCTTTTTCATTACTTTTATATTAGGTATGTTTACAATTAACAAAATATATTTTGATTTTATTTAGGTTTAGATTGAAATCAATAAGTGATATTAATGTTACTTTAACTGATTGGCTAACAAATATTATAATAACTAGAAACAAGGTATTGTCAATGTATAAAACATTGGATATAAACTCCAACGGGAATAACATTAAATTTGGTTGTACTACAGCAATCTGTACTATAAGAAATCAGTTAGTAAATAATTATTATGTGCAATTGCCGTTTGTTTTTAAATTGATTTAATTTGTGCTATGTTTGTAGATGCTTATTTTGTCAATTTGGATGTGAATTATGTTATTATAAAAAAATATTAATTAATAATAATATTGAAAACCTTGATGAGGATATCATGAAAAATCTTACAGAAAGTAATCGAGAACAAACTATATCCCAACATGAAATTTTATTAAGGAGTTAGTTAAGATATTAAGTAAGATTATATAATATTTATCATTTATATTATTTATATATTTTTTAGGCTTAATTTTGTGTGAAACGAACAATAGTGTGACTGATGACTATATACAAATAGCAACTAAACGTATGGAAATTCTTAATGTACTTAGTTCAGAATTTCTTAATTTATGGAAGTTATGGCTTAGCCTTGATGCATATAAGATGGCTCGCCAACAACTTATCAAAGCTAAGTCAACAATCACGATTGATGAAGTTTTAGCTAACATTAAAAATCCCAGACGTTCAACCAAAATAAAAAAGATGAGTGATAATATTGAGATTACCAATTTTGTAAGTTGATTAAGGGATAATGATGTGTCTGTTATTAATTAATTTAAAATATTTTAGTTGCGTCAATATTTGTCAACATTGAGACCAACAATTTTAGATTACTCAAATAAATTTAAGACCAAATATGAATCTTTAGTTTACTTGAAGGCCTTACCACATATTATTAAAACGTCTCCAATTTTTTGTTCATGTCATGGTTGTGATGCTGACATTAATGAAGTATGTGAAATGGCAACTATACAAATATTTAGTTTTGCTTAATAATGTTAAATTGTACTATTTGTTAACAGCATGTAATATTGTATTGTGGTCATACTATATGCAGTAAATGTTTAATACAAGCATATGGTAATTCGAATTCCATATATTTGAATTGCCCAAAGTGTAGAAGTTCAAATTTGATGGAAAATATGGAATGTGTTAAATTGTATCGAGAATTCGGTGATAATTTGATTGGATCCTATTCCATTAAATTGGAAAGTATAGTTTCCAAACTGAAAAAAGTTATAGCTTTAGATAAATGTAGTAAAGTTATAATATTCTCGTCTGTAAGTATTTATTTTATTTTGTAGGTATCTATAGTATTTACTTTAGTATGTAAATTATTTTTAAATATTGAATTAATTTTAGTTTGAAAAATCGTTGGATTGTCTTTCCTCAGCTTTAAGACTGAATTCTATACATTTTATGAGACTGAATATTGGGTGCTTCAATAGTACTACTGTCCTAAACAACTTTCAGGTCAGTAAAACATTTACATATTTGGTAAATAACAAATTTAATACCTAAGTACATGATTTAGTTTTTTTATAATACAGTCATATTATAAATATAGCTAAATCCACAAATGTAGTGTAAAATATTTTGTTCTTGTTTATAGAATTCAGAAAATATAACGACAATATTAATCAATTACAATATTGGATTGAATAATTTGAAATTAAATTTTGCAACAAGAGTATTTTTTATGGAACCAATAATGGACAAATCATTTGAAAATCAAATTGTCGATAATATACGTAGTAAACAAACGAAGTAACTAAATTTATGCATAAATACATAATATTATTTTAATATAGTTTAATGTTACTGTATTTTTAATGGAAAATACTTTGTTGCTGCTTTTTATATTGACTGAATTATCTCAGTCGAAACTTTTTCATTTAAATTTAATTTTAAACACATTCCTTCACTTTATTTTTACCAGCACAATTTGTACAGTTAATTACTTAATTTAGTTAGTTCATAGTTGTACAAAGTTTAAATTTTTTGTTAATGACTAAATATTTTTTGATTTAAAATACCAACCATTTGATTTTATTATATTTTATCCATCTTTTTATCCTAATTTATTATAGAATCATATTTTTAACAGACCACCATAAATTAAGCAGTTTTATTAATTATATATTTATTTACTTTTAGACCAACATATGTACATCATTTCATCATTAAAGATTCTATCGAAGAAAAAATCTCAAATACATTCACCAATGATGACCCATCATTAGGTATTGATGTCACTCTGGGTCAACTATCAGAATTACTTATAAGTGAAACAGATTTACAAACCGATTAATATTAACAGATAAGAACAAATAAAAATACTTTTGTTTAGTAATTTCAAACATCAATAAATTGATTGATTTTATTGCATTTCATTGTTATTGGTTAACATAACCTTTTGGTTTAAACTTTTCACTGCTACACTATTTATGCTCCACAATCTGTCTATGCTGCATAAAATAAAATATTTTAAATTTTGAATACATATTTTGAATTTTAATTTTGATAACTCTATGATCTAATTGTTTAAGTTTATAATGAAGCAGTCAGGGTTTCCTAAAATTGTACATTTACAGGCAAATGATTATATTTTAAAATAAAGAAACTTAATCTTAGGAACAGTAAATGGTGTAAATGTTTTGGGCATGAGATGTTTTTGTTTTTTTTCTGGAGCCAGTGAAAGTTCAATTAAAACTTAATATTACTTTAATGTTTAATTTTATTTTGTAATATTATTGAATAATTTTCAATGTGATTTAATATGGAATTTGTGATAGTTAGATTAATTTTATGTGTCCACAAAAGGAAACTACAATCATTTTAAAGATTTTATTAGTAATTTGTATAAATTATTTCCTATTAGTTTTAACATAAATTGTATTGTTTTTTATATTTAATATTGTAATATTTGTTTGATAATATGTTGCTTTTAATTTAATATTATAAATATTCATGCATTCAGATTATACCGGCATTGCTTTTAGGTGCATTTGATATGTTTTACACCAGAACCCAGTGGATTTATGGTCTATGGATAAATGAATAATATGGTAATGCAATAAAATCTAAATTAAAAAAAAAATATAGGTATATATAATTATGTTACTATAATTATCATATGTATATATGTCTCATTTTGTTTCTGAGTCTTATTTTATATAAACATATATTTTTATTACAAATAAATAGGTAGTTTATTATATTTACTTCGAGGGTTTGAAGTAGTTTTATTTTATTGTAGACAGTTGGAACGCGAGACTAACGTTACAAATTTATATAAAATAAAAATCTTCGTGTAAGTATTGCATAAAATTAAATTATTGATAATTGTATTAGATGGAAATATTCACAAATCATAATTAATAGGTATTCAATAGAATTAAATTTTTTTACGAGAATTCTCTACTCTATTTATGTTTTAAGGATTTATTGAATTTATTAGGAATAATTATTTGTTGCTAACTGGTGCCATGTTTTGATCCTACCTGTTGGATACCTGTTTTTAGTATAGGTACTCCATACTACAAATATACTAATAAACACACACAATTAAAATATAACATTTTATTACTGTTTTTTTGTTGTGCATCAAGCGATCACTACAACTACAATTACTTATGGCTTAACCTAATTTTCTATATTGCCGCATCTTGTTTTTAGTCTACTATAAAACTTCCTGACTAAGAAGCAAAACTTAATGCTAAATAGCAAATGTCGTTACATAGATATTAAATAAATATTTTCTTAACAGCAAACACGGAGTTCAAGTTGATAAAGTCGTTTTCAATAAAACCTCATGACTAATTCAAATAATATGTTTTCAAAAGTTTTATCCGATAAGGATAGACAGTATGGTTGGCATAAGATAGTTATATTTTGGTGGAAATCAGAGATGGGATCGAAACCCCGTGCATCATAGAAGTAGAATTGGGGCCCCTCGGAATTTTGTTTAGCCCTTCCCTCATTTCGTAATTTTTTTTTCAATATCTTTTTTAGATATATAATATGTTGTGTACCAGAAATAAAACAGGCTACAGTTCTCCTATATGAATTCATCACGCTACATCGTACGCTATGCCGTGCATGCTGCGTTTTCCCGGGCCACACAATGCTGCGGAAAAATATGAAAAATATATGAACCAAATAATATATTTGAAAAACACCTCTATAATAATATTTTTTTTTTTTTTGTTAGTAGACAATAATTATACAGAATTAATTAGGTACATATTTTGTTTTATACTCGATTAAAATAATGTTTTAAAGATTTGAAAATCATCCTTTATAAAATATGGGATTTAAACATAAAACATGTTTTTTAATAACTCTAATTATTATCCATGTTTCGTATAGAATCTGTAAAACTCCAATCAGCATTTTATACGATACTCTTGAGCCTCGAATATGATGATGTGCACCGTGAATGTTTCCACAGTCGTCATTTATAAATAACAATAGTAATACACAGTGGAATCTCGATACAAGTCGAAATAAATTTCGTTCCTTTGCTTAATCTTAACCTAACCTAACCTTTGTAAGTCAAAAACCTCGACAAGTCAAACAAATTTAATTTCCCTTGAATTTCGACTTATCGAGGTTCCACCGTAATTGTTTTTAAATAATTTGTTATTAAACTCTTCTTAAACTCTTAATATTTATTTTTTATCGACGGTGGAACTGTTTATCGTCATGTCTCGTGTGGTCGTGTCCATTCGTACGGCGAACCTAGATAAAATAAAATATAATATTGCGTAAAACAAGACATGCTAATAATAAATACGTGGTAGTTTAGGTTAAAGAAATTCTCGACTATTAATTAAGTTATAATAAAAAAAGTTACAATATAATAAATTAAATATTATATTAGTACGTCGGGCTACAGAGCTTATAAGTTATAGCTCGGGATCAATAATTTCTTAAAAAGGCCAACTCACTTGTCTCTTACAGGGGCAATATGTAGGCAATATCTATGTAATTTCGTTCCACCGCCCGTGGCATTTGTGTTAATTAATTAATTAATTTTGTGCAAGCTTGTGAAAATTGATCATATTCTATAAATCGTATTATAATATATGGTTTGTATTGAGTCATTACATTTATATGAATGCAATGATTAAACTTTAATCAGTATAATTGCAGTTTATAATTAATATAAATGATTATAACGTGTTTATTGTAGAAACAACATAAGTAAGCTGAACGTCGTGCGAGGCACACACGTCGCGTATGGGAGGATAATCCCCACCATATATATATAAACATTATTTAATACGTAACAGTTTGGAAATAAAATTTTGAAGATCCAATTCCAATGTGTCATGTAAGAAGTATTTTGATTTCCAAAAATGATCAAAGTCGGATGTTTTTGATCAAAAAAATAGGTCAACTGCAGGCCCCTTAATATTAAGACTTGAAAAAATAATTCAGTCATTGCTCAATCTCAGCTGATGTTTCGGGAATGTGTATTGAAGACATTATAAATAGCAACATTTTAGATTATATATGCATAGTAAAAACACGCAATATGATCATCCATTCAACCATCATAATAGAAGTGAATTAATTTTGGGAAACCTTAAAAATTATCGAGAAAAAATTATTTGCCATTTAATTCTATATAGGTAGTAGGATATTATATTGTATTGTTAATTACTTTTTCGAAAGATACAACTCCATTTTACTTTTTATTAAAATATAATCTGTAATCCCATGCATCGTTTCGGTGAGGTTCATCAACTTTTGCAAAAGCACTGCACGCTCGTCCTTTATTGCCACCAACGGTTTGCCGCAGCACGAGTTCGACGTCTCGACCGTGCTTTCTTTCATCGGTTTGTTCTGGATCAATTTATATAGCAAACTTAGATAAAATATTAAAAAAAAATAGGTACTGCTTAAGACAAGGGCCAAATATGCGGTATGCAGGGCGTAACGCAGAAATAATTGACAAATGCAATTAACTTATGTTATAAATATTAATATTTCAATTAATATTTGTAAAATATATAAAATGTATAAACACTCACGCCATGTTTATAGTATGTCTACTTTTTTTTGTTTATTTCATGAAACTCAACATAAAAATTTTGATTTTCATTGATTCAAATTTTTTTTGGAAAATTTCAACATAGCTAATTTGCAAATCTGTTTAAAAGAATATTTTTTATGGTAAAAACATTTATCAAAGTCAAATACTTACCTAGTTTATTATTTTAAAATTTTTTAAACGTCAACATTTTTTTTTTTAAAGTAGGTAAATTCAGATAAAACGTAATAACTTTGTTCAAAATATTATGTTAGGTGATTCCCTGACATGAGTACTTATATATTTCTTAAATTATTTATTATCCATGTAAATATCATAATTTTTTCAGATATTTCTGTTACACTCTGTATAGGGATACTGCCGTGTATATTATAGACAAATAGACAATATATTATAATTATGCCATGAATATTGTAGCAGTAAAAAACTAGTATAATTCATTGTTTATTTATTAAAAAAATTCCCGAAATTCCACTTAAAATATTAAAATTGGCGCTGAAAAATATAACAACGCGTATTGTTATTAGAAATAGGTAATAGTAAAAATAATAAATTATCGTCGTTGTTTTAATTAATTAATTTTTTTTTTAACTTTACAGTTCACACTTCACAATATAATTGTATTATATATTTAAAAAATAATCATTTAATTTATTATTATCTTTCTTTTTTAGAAAATATTTAAATTTAAAAAAAAGAAAATAATATTTTACATTTTATTTTAAAATTGATCTAAAGTCATACGTTTGACATCACTGAATATTAGACAATATATTATAAGTGTTTGTTTTCAATTGGAATATTTAAATATTCTTAGGCATTTATAGTCAATAAATAAAAACCATAGAAGAATGACGTGAAAAATTTTAAAATTATTAAAATTGTTATATAAATTAGAAAATTCAAGAAAATTGCAATTCAATTTCAAAAAACTGCACTAGCCTCTAGATTTTAATTCGTTATTACCAAGGCTCGGAACTTTAGGTATTTGCATATTTTTCTAGAAAGTGCATATTGAAATTCTGATTCAATACAAATTCGAATCATAGTACGTATATTTCAAATACAAAAATTTTTGTTGCATAATTTTGCATATTTCGTTATTTTTTGTGTGAATTCGCATATTTTAGGTTTAAGAACATTTTTTTGCATATTTCATTGATTTTACGAAAAAATTACGAATAACTTATTACGTATGAAATATACTTAAAAGTTACTTGCCAATAATAGAAACGCTAAGGGCTAGTTGTACCATCTCTGATTAAAGTTAACCGGAGTTTAATCGGCCTATTTTGCCCGGTTAAATATCTGTTATCAACTGATTAAGCCTTATCGTAGTTTAACCGTAGACGGTACAACTAGCCCTAAAAGAATACTTGCAAATGCAACAACATCCGTGTCATAATTATTATATCTATATTATCATATAATATAGGTTTACAGATGATAACGATTTCCGACTTAATTACGTTGTAATAATATAATATTATAGAAATACTACCACGACTACCACTCCTCTGTACGGAGACCACCTCTCCACGACTCGGCAACCAATCGACCGCCCTATAGTACTGCGACCACCGCTCCGCTGTACCACGACCAGCTCCACCATAGCTCGACTACCACTCCTCCGTACTGAGACCACCTCTCCACTACTCGGCAACCGAACGACCGCCTGATCGTACCGCGACCACCACTGCACATATTATGCGAAACTAAGTTAACAATTCGGTGGTGGGGGAGGGCTTGTAAAATAATATTTCTTCAGTGAAACTACATTTTACTGACAGTGTTTTCTAGAATACATAAAACTGGTCCTTATACGCGCGGATGAAATGAAGCTTAAGAGGACGCCACAGATGTGTTGTTTCAGTCTTACAAGTGTGAAACATAGCAAATTTACTCTCAACAGAGTTCATGTTCAGCTCTGTTATAACTTAAAGTTTAAACATTAGAGTGAATCGACTTATAATGAAACTCGCTTGTAAGAACATTATCTGTAGTTTCGTATGTTTGTTTTTACGATTATTAAATTTTTTAAATTTTAAATGTGTTATGAGTTATAATTTATCAATTACCCGCTGACATTCGCGGTGGTTATAATTCCCATACGTGTAGAAAAATATTTCTTCAGTTAAACAACATTTTACCGACATTTCTTTTCTAGAATACATAAAACTGGTGCGTGAAGTCTATACACGCGGACGCCATACGAACGTGAAGTTGGCACCCCGACATTTTCTTATCGGCACCAAAGTAGTATCATCAAGCCCGGATTAAGGGAGGGTCCAGAGGGGGCCATGGACCCCGGGCCTCAATAGTTTGAATTTATAAAGGGGCCTCAGAATTGTCCATTACTTTTTTTCGTTATAGGCTATATAACACTGCATAAATCAACTTAAAAAATCGATGATTATTTAGCGAAGAAAGAGCCTTATACATTATAATTTATAAATAAAATGTTATATTATTTATTGCCAAGTACCTAATATCTATATATATTTATTATTACAGGTACCCAATATTAAATAATGAATCAATATACATTATAAACATAATGTACATAATAAACTATTATTTTTTTTTTTTCGTACATGGGCCTCTTTTGAAACTTTGGCCCCTGGGCCTCAAAATGTCTTAATTCGGGCTTGAGTATCATCTTTTTGCAAATTAATTGCAAAAATTTGCAACAATGAAAAAAAAATTTGTAAAACATTTTTCACGCCAGTATAGAAATAAAATTTAATCGGGGGGCCAATGATTCATGTTGCACCCCGACTTTGTCGTATCGTCTCCAACCTAGTACCTACCATATTTCTGGTCCACAAACGCATGAGTTGTTTCTGTCCTACAAGTATCATTAAATAATTTACGCTCAGCAGATCTGCACATTTAGTTCCGTTAGTTTTAATTTGACCTCTTATAAGCTTTTAAGGTAAGATTATTATCTGGGCAATCTCATATAGGCTTTTTATTATATTTTAATTTCGAAGCGAAACTTACGGAGGTACTTAAATGTGATCTGCCGAGCGTAAAATTGTATATGTTACACCCGGGGTCTCCAAACTTTTTTATTGAAGGGCCACAAAAAATATCAAATGCTCTTAGCGGGCCAAAAGTTTATTAACACTTATAATTTTTAATTTTATGGAAATATGGGTATACAAATATAAGTTAACTTTAAATCTTTTTATAAAATATTGTCTACAATATACTTAAATATAATTGGTATAAA
>NC_042493.1:101639911-101643721 GCF_005508785.2 Acyrthosiphon pisum
ATTATCTAGATAATAATCTTATCTTTAGATTTTATATAAGAGGTGGATTCACTCTAATTTTTAAATTAACGGAGCTACACGTGTTCTGCTGAGCGTAGAATTTGTTATGTTACGCACTTGTAAGACGGAGACAACACATGCGGGTATAACGTCCTCTTAAGTGAAGCAAAGTACTCAACGTATACATATAAGTATCTGTTATTAAATGAGGTGTTTCTATACAAGTGTTATTTCCAAAAACTACTTTTTTCAGGAATAGTGATTTTCTGTTACAAACGAAGCGGACAAGTTAGGACTTATAGGTAACTTATAAAAATTAAATATTTATTTTTAGAAAAGGAAACTGTTTGAGAAATAAAAAATTTTAAATTATTTGATTATTTTTTTTAAGTTTATTTGTTTTAATTTTCTTCAACACATGTAATTTCCAGAAATGATACTTTTGAAAAAAAATATGGTTATAAGTAGTTCGTTTTGTAAGTTTTTTTCAAAACATATTATTTCCATTATTTTAATTATGTATAGATTTTATAAAAATATTACAATAATTTTTTTTTCTATACTTTACATCAAGACGTAACAGTTTGAACATGTTTTAGACATACAATAAGCACATGGGAAATATTTATTTATATCAAATTCAATAAAACAATAAAAAAGCCTTGTTACGTTTAAAATTTAGTATATGATTATAGATGGTTCTTCATGAGATCATACTAAATATATAATAATGTACGATAATAAAAATATAATAATATAATAATATATATGCCTATCATGTATCAAAAAAAAATTTAAGAATTAATGAGTATTCTTCACTTCAATTCTTCACAAAATGCAATGAATCATGATAACAATTTACAACTAAATGATATAACAAGCACGTGGAAAATATTTATATTTATTTAACTCAATAAAACAACAAAACAGCTTTGTTAAATTTAAAATTTAGTATATGAACAATGAGCATACAAAGTTCTTTATGAGAACATACTAAATAGGTATATATTATTGTATATTATCCGCCACAAGCTTGGCTCGCTTAGATTGCAACATAGCTTCTAATAGTTCAAATATTTTTTCATAACTTAGCAGTTAGTAGGTAATATCCATGACAAATTAATATAATTACATTTTTAAGTACCTACCTATATTGTTTTTGTCATGGAAATAATCCGAAATATGGTATTATGAATTTTAATTAGTAAAACACTATAACACATCTATTAGTATTATTACAAAGAAACCAAAAGAAGTAGCTTCTGCCAATAACTTTGGCAGGAAATTACAATCATGTAGAGATGGATGTGCTTATCATATAATTTTTATTTTATTTTAATATAATATTTCTATTTATAATTGTTGGTTTTGTACTAAACAACATCATATTTTAATACGCATTAATGAAATAATTTTAATTTTAAAGGATTAAACCATTTTGGTATTAACACGTTTTGAATTAAATGTAGTTTAATTGCTATATCAATAACATGGGTAATAACACGTTTTGATGTAAGATGGAAATAACACGTTATGAATTAAATTATGGATATGCTACGTATTGGAAAAAAAATGAAAAGTAAGACCTATGATTTAGTACAGGAAATAGCACAGCCATTTTTTCCATAAGAATCGATGTATAACTAGATTTTATTGAAAATGGAGATAACACGTTATGCATAGAAACACCTCAGTAACTAATTTATACGTTTTTGTCATCGTGGTTCTTTTTCTCATCCGTCACAAACGATCTAGCTGCTGACGAGCGCGTCCTTGTTGGCTGACGGAGAGGACGGCAGGGCGGCGGTAGCGGCTCTCGACACTGTCTGGCGGCGCGCGGATGGACGGGCGGACGAGTGCCGTGTGTTGTAGTAAAGCCCGCCGACCCGCGAGCCCCGATTTAGTATAGAAGGTCCGGTAGACACGTAGACAACAACAAACAACGCCTCCACCGATCAGTGGCGAGGGCGAGCTATTTTCGCACAAGGAGCAAAGATTTTATTCTAACCACCCACCTAATATTTTATGGAAAAAAAATTGCGTTTAATTAAATTATGTTTATTATTTATTTAACATTTATGTATAGGTACAATGACAGTACTTTCTTAAAACGTTTTAAATTAATAACATACATTATACATAACTTCTATAGTTTATTATTTTCTTATTTAAGTTATTTTTTAAGATTCTGGTCAGAGCAAAACAATGTTGGTGGTCGATTTTCTACTTCAGCATCTTTTTGCTGATAGGAAAATTAATCTAGTATTTTTTTTTTTTTGGTGGGGGGAAGGGTAGAAATAAAAAATTTAAGTTATTTTCAAAAACGTGGTAAAAACTAAAAAAATAAAGGAAAAAAGGTGGGTAAGTGGATATCACTCAGCCGTACAGTAGGTTACATACTTGTTTAATTACAAAATCATTTTTAAATATTCAATTTGATAAATATTGTCAAAAATTGAACATTAAATACATATAAAAAAAAATTGTGCTTTTGTATTTTTACACTGTTATTTAAGCAATATATCAGAAGCTTTGTAACTCTGATGCTTTTTGGCCTAACAAATACAATTTTATTGAAATGTTTATAGAAAGCAATTTTTAAATTGCCCGTTAACAGCTCAAAACACGTTAAAATATTTTGAACATTTTATCAAGTACAGGAATTAATAAAATAAACAAATAAACATATGATATACGTTTCAAAAATGTATGGTCATTCGTTTTTGAATTACAACAAAATAAGAAAATCACTACATGGAAGTAGAGTGAATATCCAAATGTTGTAAAAACTTCAAACGCTCATAAAAATTTAATTTGACTTTCTTATAGAAACTTTTTTATTGGTAAAGGTAGATACCCTTATAAGGAATCTTGAATTTAATTTGAAAATCTTAGACTTAAAAAGAACATTTTTTAGGAATTTTTATCTCAAAATAATTTACACATTGAGTTTTACGCTTTTTGTCAAAATCCGAACTTTAAATACTTATGAAAAAAAATTAAAGTATTCATTTTCCTATCAGAAAATATACTGTTTTAGTTTTAATAAATTTTAAAGTATTTTATAAGTTTTGTGATGACAGTTTTAAAATAAATAAAAAACACATCATTGTAAAATCAATATACATTCATCGCTCCACTCAGAATCTAAATTGAGAATTTTTACACAAAGCCAATTTTCATCAAAATCGATTTATAATGAAATAATAACCGTATACATAGGTACATTCGGTAGTCTTACCGAATATTGGCAAAATATTTTGATTCTTTTTGAACTATTGATAGCTGTATACCTAAGCAATTGATTTTTAATTGCTGTCAGTAAAAAACTTTTGGTTGGGCAATTAACTTGAAAATGTAATAGGGGCAGTTCAAAAAGTTGTTAATAATCAAGTTAAAAAAAGGTGGGTAAGTGGATGTCGCTCTGCTGTACAGTAGGTTACAAGTGGGTCACTGTATAATGGATAGTATTAAATTTGAATTCGATGATATAATATCACTGTATAAGAAAAATGATTCTGAGCGGAGACGGTTTGTCAGTCTAGGTATTAGACATACCTATTATAAGTATACTTATCTACAGTATTAAAAAAAAAATTGACCTATAATAGGTATTAATAATAAATTCCAAATCAATCATATCACAATATCCATTAGGTAACGCGTTATACATCAACAACAAACCGTGGTACTATCATAGATATATAATAGTGTACTTTAGAAGTTTCAAGTACCCACAAGTAATATTATACAATCACAACAAAATAACTAAAATAGTTATTCCTGGTTTTTTAATATGTAATTTCGTCC
>NC_042493.1:101644865-101657661 GCF_005508785.2 Acyrthosiphon pisum
CCGTTTTTTCTTAATTTTTCTTTTGTTTTTCACGGTGCTTTTGCAAAACTACTGCGAAATTTTTACTTTTGACCTCCCAAAGTACCAACTAGATTCACTTTCCTATTAGAAAAGAAACTTTTGAAGAAAATCCAAGCACTTTTACTGTCTTAAAAGGTGATGACAGACACAAAAAAAAATTTAAAAATTAAAAAAAACACATCATTGTAAAATTAATACATTTATCTTTCTACTCAGAATCTAAAATGTAAATAATATAATTGTTTTTTTTTTTTTATTGGTCTTAAACTCGGAAAATTGTGTTTATTAAAAAATGAAATGTATGTATATACTCAGGAAAAGGACAGAAAAACAGTAGTTAAATACATTTTTTTGGACTCCCCTCCCCTTGAATAAATCGTGGTTGTGCCACTGACTTGCTGCATCCACCACAAGCTAAGCTTTTGGGGCGGCGTCATTAATTGTTTTCTTTTAGTTCTGTTATCTTTTTGTAAAATATTATATTGACAATAAATTATTATTATTTATATCATAACAATTAATACCTAATAAATTAGTATTCCAATAGGTAATAATAACAATTTATTTATTCTTTAAAGTGAATATCCTAGTACATTTTTGTTCTACATATCCATACCCATACATATCCCATACCTATGGGTAGGTATTTTACGATATCTAAATTTTTACAAGGTATGAACTCATAAGGGTAACCCCGAGTTCTTTAAAGCAATACCTATAATCTAGCTATAAAAATCAATATGTAATTAATTCTCGATGCAATGTATAGTGTTAAATATATTATATTTATATTACATGGTATAATAATTATAAATCGTATATAGGTACCTTTAATAATATTATATTCGCTAATCAGAGTGGGTAACTGTTTTTAACTGATTTTTAGTCTCAACTACTAAACTACGAGAGAAAGAAATAACTTATAAGACATAGTTCACCCACTGGTCAAACAATACATAATATAACTATATAAGTTTATGTATATGTTAAAACTTTCTATTGCAAACTTTTAGAGCAATGATCAAACGTTAGTAACCTAACTTACACGACTAACATGCATGAAATACATTTATTATTTGTATGTTAAACTAAGGAAAACTACTTTTCTTGTACACAGTACACGTACCTATGCAAATAAAAGTAAAAATAATAAAAACATCGACCATTTTAGACTTGAGTCTATCACCTCAAAAACACCGTCTTTGGAACGTCACCAACCACGGTTATCGGGCTATGTACCAGTATATATATTATACATCAATATATCAATAATATAGTTCACGGCGTTGATTTTCAAATACTATTTGCTCGATCGATTTTCACAATTAGAAGTCGGCAAAAACATATGAGTATATATAGTTTGTGTAGTATTAATATATATATTTACAGAGGTGGAACTAAGATTTTTTACATCACCCGGGGAAAAATGAAAATATTAAATCTACGTCCAATCATAGACCAAGATTGAAAATATTATATCATCCCCTATAATTGTTTTATGTAATAGCTGGAACTAAAATTACAAACATACTACATACTTATTGACTTTTAAACACATAATAATATATTGTAATTAATATATTCTGTGGACTGTGGTGTAACCAAGTTTATATTACTGTACTATATAAAAAAAATGCATAGGTATTTAAGTGATAACTAAATTTCCAATGAGTTGGACTAACCCACCTGCAATAGCGTATACCTAAATATTTTTCAAAATTTGAGTTTGATGCGGACCTGTGGGGTGCCGCGTGGATGATTGGTGCTGAGGTGATCATTAGGTGAACTTTAAAAGGGGAAAATAGAATAACAACACAATTTTGTGGTCGAACGGTCGGTTATTTATTCAAACAAAAAAAAGATGTCACCGACACGAACTAATAGTCGACAAGACTAAGATGTGGTGCGTGTGTTTTCGCGGTTCAACTCACGGGGACGTGTATGGTCCGTATACGTGTGTACGCGGCGAGTCGTAGAAAACAAGTTACTCGTTCAATCCATGATATAAAAACAATAGGTATGATCGTAACTTTTTGACGGTCAGATCCTTCGGTAAGCATGTGACGTAGCATAGTGTATAGTAATAATAATTTAATGACAATATGATAATACGGGTAAGCAAGTGACGTATTGCGCGAACTTGGACCAAATCTGGACTTTTGCGATCATACCATGTTATTTATATCATGGTTCAATCCGGTTCACCGAACGGCCGGCCGACGGTTCCTGGCGCGGGTGTCGCGCGCCGGCGTCGTCCGTCGTCGCTTGGCGGTTTGTTTGAGAAGCACAGCGCGGCTTTCCGCGCAAAAGGCTATTTGAATTCAAACAGCCATTGCGCGGGACCGCGTCAAGTTGGCTGACCCACATTAAAACTTAATCAACATTGATTGGGGTAAGGCTTTATATATGGCTTAAAAGGCAATAATTTATACATAAAAGTGAGCATATTATTATTTTCCTTAGATTGGATTTTATAAGAAAAAAAAAATTGAAAAATAATCAAATCTTTGATTACCTGATCTGTATATAAATTAAAAACACTTTTGCTGTTTTGGTGCTATCAATTTTAATAGATTTTTATGGTGAAATACAAAGTCTTTTATTCTGATAAAGGTACACAATTTAGACCAGTAAAAAATTTTATTTAATCAAACAATTCATAAAAGAAAAAATTGAAAAAAAAATATTTAAAATCAAATTTTTTTTTTAAACATAAGCAAATGTATAATCATCTTGGAAAATATTATAATACCCATATAATATTATAAAATATTAACATAATTTTTAATATACCTACAGATATACCTACAGATCGTACGTTGATTGATAATCTTATAATACTTATAGTGTAGGTATCAGCAATTTTAACGAAAACACAGCATCAATAAATGCCTGGTTACTAGTTTTACACTTTCACTCAGAATCTTTAATAATTTTAGTATATTGGTATATACCTGCAGGCTGTAGTAGGTATGCCAATGCCGGTATACCAGTCATAGGCGTGTTTACGGGAGGGGCCGCGTGGGCACTGTCCCCCCACCCACGAGAGACTGTGCCTACATAAAATCGTGCCAGGATAAAATAAAGTCGTGCAGTGTATACCCTGCAGTACCTATAGATTTTCATTGATTGTAATTTTTTTAGTTACGCATTTATTGAATTTTATCTAACCTGTGATAATATGGTTTTATCAGCTGAAAATATCCAATTACCGATTATCATTTCAAAAATGTACTTAGATATTTACGACTTGTTAAAATAATTTAAATTTTGTCAGGAGCTCAAAATATTTATTATTGATTAATATTAATAGTTTTACAATTTGTATGTTTTTACCTTGTATAATGGATGGGAAAAAAGTATTTTTATTTTTTTGACGATGGTTATACTTTTTGATCATAATTAAAAATTATTCCTACCATTGTGAATTTTGTGACATAAAAATGTTTCTCCATGTCTAAAAAAAAAAAATAGGTCTCACAATTTAAAAAATTGTTGTGCTCCCTCGGCCACCAAAGTCTGAACACGCCTATGATACCAGTATACTTAATATACTTATACGAATTTATTCATAATCTTACCAACTAGAATGATGTCTATTTCATTTACCTATACTGGCTACTCCGTACGGTGACAGACCCAGCCGTGCTTCCAAATGACAAATGGATGATTTTTCACTGTGATAATTATTTTTGTACTATTTTTGTTAGTGTCGTCGCCGTGCTTCGACTACAACGTTTATATTTATATTTATTATTGTTAATATATACGTTTATATTCAATTTGTATTGTTAGCCTGTGTCTATAGTCTATAATGATGTTATATCTGTGTATCTAGTAGTATAGTATATTATAATAATTTTATATGTACTGTCGACCGTTGACATAGGCCGATCGCGTAGCTACCCACTTTAATAATGACATATCATAAACAAATTATGTGAAATCAAAATATTTTCTTAACTTCTAACACCAAACATTAAATAAAGATCCACAAGAAAAATTACGCACACTAAAATTGTACGCCGGCGATTAATCCCCGGCGTTAATTTGTATATGTCAATTTTCCTTTAAAAAACGTAGGCATAAATATGTAATTGTACCTATTGTATTTTCCTGACTAAATAATTAAATTGACATTTTGGCTAACAGTTGACATAATATTACATAATCAACAACTTTTTTTTTACAACAATTCAGTTTTTAAATGAGTTATGAGCATTTTAAATTTTGGCTACATAATAATATCCTCAAAACATACTAAAAAATGTAATAATTACATTATTGTAAAAAAATCCTCATAAAAACACAGATAATGTTCTTACTATAGGTTTTATAAATTTATAGTAAGGACGTTTCACTCTAATTTTTTTATTTAACTAACGAAGCCAAACGTGATTCGCTGATCGTAGGTTGTCCATATTACGCGCACTCGTAAGACGGATACAACAAATGCTTGTTTAGCGTCCTTTTGATGATTCAATACCGTACTGCCCCTGTATTATTATTATTATTATTATTATTATTATGTCTCAAGCTTATATTATTTTTCTTTTTCAGTGATGATATCATTAGCTGTGTTGGGAGCATATTATATTTGACACGTTTCAATGGTTGACATTTCGAAACCAACCGTATGGTCCGCTTTAATTGTACTATACCAAATAAAGGTCCACTGTTGAGATAAATTGAATACATTTTTAAAATAATTACTTATTATAACAATTCTAGTCGGATTGCAGTAATACTGACCTATTGTAGTTTTATAATATATTAATCAGGCTATGTGATACTGCTTGGATGGTTTATACAACTGGTTTTGTATTAGCTACCATGTCGATATGTATAGTTAGCTACAGGAGCCCCCACATGAGGGGGGGGGGGGGTTGTTGTGCCTTGAGTAGAAGGGCTCAGCTATTTTAGGGGCCTGTTAAATGTATTTTTAATTTTTTTAAATTTGATAGGAATACTTATTTTATAGCAATTTTGTTATTTTAAGCTATAGTGGGTTGACCATTTATTACCTAGAAACCGTCTATATAGGACACGCCATATGCTTTTATCAGGTTGTATTTTTTTTTGGAAGTTGTGTATAGGGCCCGCAAAAGTATTTAGTACAGGGACCCGAAAATTTGATGTGGGAGCATGGTTAGCGTTGACACAGCATTTTTTTGGTTTATTTTTCGAAAGGCTGTGCAACTTAAAGATGTTTCTTAACTTAGTAAAGAAAAGTCAAGTATTTATTTTTTAAATTAAATTAAAAGTTATGTGAATAGACATTTTTAATATATAAGTTAAGTTAAAAATTACTCTAGGTACCGCACACATTTGCAGACACTTACTGAGCTAAGTCACTAGTGCGCCAGAATCCGGTTGTGGTTCGCGTCTTCACTACGTTCCCTGACTGATTTAGAGAACATTCTATCAAATATTCGTGTGGCAAATATATTATCTGTATCCACCGTATATTGATTACATTTACATAGGTTTATGATTTTTAAATTGTGAAGTATAGAATTGTTGTCATGTATTCTATATGCAATATGCATGTTTAAATATGAAGTGCATATACTCTGATAGTCGGTTTATATGAAATGTATAAACATATATAACTTTTGTAACTAATACAAGTTATACCGTTCATATTTTTTTTTAGTAACTAAGGATTTCTAGACCTCAATAGTTAGAAATAAAAATTGCTTTAATATACTCTGCAATTATTTTACACAAATGTACGAAAATTAACAAAAAGTTACAAAAATTAGTATAAATAAACCATTAACATATTGTAAAACTACATTCGAAACTTCCAACAGCATAAATGGTAAATGTGTTACTATATGTGAAATATGGCACAACCATCAATAAATTATGATCATTTTATTGGCACTTTTATTATCTTGAGTGGAAAATATTTATGAAAAGGCTATCAGTATACCTACCTAATTTATACTATGGTACTTATACCATACTTTATATTCATGTTATTGAACACCCTAGGTCGTTGACTCTCAATTACAGTTTGCTCGATCGATATTCCCCGATCAGGGTACGCCAAACATATATATTACTATGTGCAAATACATAGGTGAAACTACGGGTCAGGCCAGACAGGCCATGGCCTGACCTAATACTAACTAAACATTTGTATATATTATATATTTTAATAATTATTTAGGAATTATAAATAATATATTTTAATATTTAAACATGTAAATGAACATTGTCAACATTTCTTAAATTAAATTGTACATTACATACATTACATAATGAAACTTAATAATACAATTTATTTTTAACATTGATTATGGAAATATGGAGTCGTATAGTCTATATTCTATGTAATCGAATAATCGGTTGAATTTAGACATTTTATGTTTATTTTTATATTACAGCAAGTAGGTAATAGTTAATTTTACGTAACAAATCGCCAGTCGGTAATGTTTGTTAAGTGGTGATATACCCGTAGAAAATTATTGTCGATTATACGTACTTTAATATTCTCGTATTTCTTTCTTAATTTTGTTCGATATTATTTTCGTCAATGACTATTTTTTTTGAGACAAAAAATAACCATCATAACCGTTTATTATTTATAAATGTATTATTTATTATAATTTATTATTTATTATTAAATAATTAAATTGTAAAGAAATATTCATAATATATAATATTATATATTATATACCTAGGTATATAATATATAAATATATAAATAAATATAAATATAATATATAAACTAAAATAATTATTACAAACCATGAGATTCGTAAAATTAAAATGTTGAAAAGTCAAAATTATCACACAAATAAAGTCTATAAAATGGGGCTATCTTAAATTGTTTCAAATTAATAAATAATTATTTTAACTTTTTTACAAAAAAATAAAATAAAATATGTGTATTATTTGTCTCTGTGAGTCTAATAAATAAAAACAGATTTATGATATATTTATACTCTCATGAGATATCGCAATGCGTAAATCCTCGAATGGCCCTGTATATATTTTAGATGGGTATAGAAAAGCAAACCTTGTACAATGTACATACTCGAATGCATATATTATATGTATGTATATTGTACATATATATGGGTATTGTGTAAGATATTCTATCCCCTTTGTAAAATATGCAGGTACCCTCACGTTTGTGTACACTGACGAGGGTTGGCCGTTCATGCGATGTAACATACAGGGACGATCTCAAAAATAAATCATGGGGGTACAAACCTTCCAAATTGCCGACTAGAATTTGAAATTCAAAATTGTTGTTAGCTTATAATTTCTTTATTACCTTATATTTAAATTTTTAGTTTAAGCTAAATTATTATTTTTAATTTACCTATATCAGAATGAAATAACATCAACAAACATATGAAATAGGTAATAATTATAATTCATCACTTATTATTATTGATGCCAAATCATTATCTACATTATAAGAATCGTCCTCTTCTATCATAAGCTATATAAATGTAAAATGTAAAATGTAAAATAATCTTAATAATTGTATTTGCATAAAATGTAGGTACCTAATTATTTACCAATAATTTTAATCCAATTATTAAAAAATGTCATTTAATTTAATAAAAAATATTATATTCTGAGTGAAACGAGATATTATCTATAATATTTTTAATATCTATATTTAATCTATATAAATATAATCTATATTTCGTATATTATTATAGTGATGAATCTTAAATGTAGATATACCTATAAGATATTTTAAGCCTTGAAATGAACAAGGTAGATTTTAAACGAAAAATTACAATTTACAATTCGTGGTACTGTCGTGCGTGTGTCGTGTCCGACCGTTGTTCGATGCCGTTTGGCGACAACCTCGTGTGGTGTTAGTAATCCGTGCATAATAATATATTAGATTAGTTCGGACGTCGCGTTATTTCGTCGCCATCCGACGTGATTGTGTTTCCGACGCTGTTGTCGTCGACTCGACGTCGTCCCGATCATCGTCGACCGGTCGTCCGTCACGCGACCGTGGTCGCGTGTTCGCCGCCGACATTCGCGCACGTATCATTGCCTCGCGTCGGCTCATCAGCTGTCGTCCGATTCCGACGGGCCACAAACCCAGACAGCAATTTTTTGTGTAATAATATCATTATAACATTATAATAACGAATAGTATTAGTATAACGTTATAATAATACTATTATAATATTATCATTACAAAATGCTGTCTGGGAATATTCGTGTCGCGACCGGCAAGGCGCATAATATTTTCACCGTTCATCGTCGCAAAAGACGTTTTCCCGGCCGACATGCGCACATCTGTCGTGCCTTATAAGTCATAGCAATAATATCATTGTCAATTATTTAAGAAGTGTTATTATTTATATTGGTCACCTATCCCGTCCAAAGTTGAGCACCATTTTTTTTTCCTACCGAGTAGCTGTAAATGCTAGCAAATAGCCGGCAGCCCACGCAATAATATTAAGATTTTCAAATGATATACGTAATATACTCAAAACAGTTTGTGGTACCATTAAAACTCTCCCACACAAATCGGTTTCAAACGCGTACCTAGTCTGTGATTTCTACTTTTATCATTACCTAGGTACCTATTAAATTAGATCAGCGGTGATTTATTTTGGTTCTTTCGCCAGAAAAACATGAAACAAATTCAGGTAAAAGCTGTAAAAATAAACGCGTGCCATCGAAAACCAGACGCCTTCGGTCGAAGGATCGCATAGGTCACATGATATATTATTATTGTTATTATTATATAATATTTTATTATATTCGAGTCACGATAGCTCGGACCTCGATGACTCTAAAAATTTGACAACTCATTTGTTTTGTTTTATTCCCCTTGAAGTCGGGTTAGGTTAAATTCGAGTTAGGCATCTCGAAGCGATTACATTTTATCTATATTCAACTTCGAGTTATCACGAATCGACTGTAGGTACATAGCGGTGGTCGGCGATATATGAAAGTCACTATAGCCGCCGCGCGATATAATAAAAAATAACATGAAAAGCAGGAAAAGGAATCATACCAACCTGTCTTTTATTAATTAATAATTAACAGGACTGGTACGGGTCGTGTATTTATGTTTATGTTACGTCCAGTAAGTGTATTAAAAAAAATTGTTTTAGATTCTGAGCGAGGAAGCTACCTATTACGTTTTGTTTATCATCATAGAAACGAATAAAAAATTATAATATTAATTCAACTTAAATGATAAAATAAATAATAACAATATAAAAAATTTAGACTGGCAAACCGTCTCCGCTCAGAATCGTTTTTCTTATACAATGATATTATTATATCATTGAATTTAAGTCTAATACAATACGTCATTATACAATGACTCACTTATAATCTACTGTACAGCAGAGCGACATCCACTTACTTGCTTTTTTTTTTTAAATTGAATCAATCGGAATTTTTATAGTTTACCTCGAGTTTACCTGTTATTTGATTTTTTGATGTTATTTTAAATATACATTTTGTATTTCATAAATAACATAATTTATGTAAATGCCAAAAATTATCGAAATTGACGAACACTCGTCCGATACGAGTATAACCAATTTATGCATAAATGCATCTAGAGAAGACTGAGTTATTATTAATTAAATTAAAAATTATTAATTATTGTTGAACTAATATGCGTATCACAATTCTAGCTTATTTTATCATCAGTCATGGAAGCGTTTGAATAAAAATGTCTATCCCAATGAGGAACCTGCTGTGAATAATATTGACATATAGATGACACTGTGACGTGCGTTTTAACTTGTCGACTGCCCTCGGCTTGAAAAAAAACCGTACGAGATTTGTTTTTCTGTAGTCGCGTCCAATCTCCTCGATTATCAATATTACCCATAGTCTGTACGATCGGTTGATGGGGGGGGGGTAAAGTCTCCGAGAAAGTTGGGAAAAATTAAAAAATGCTTCATACGGTTTCGGTGCTCTATGAACGTACTATAATAGCTACCTACGTAAAACAAAACATTATATTATTAAAATTGGAATTTGCAGTATGAATAGGTTGCGGCAAAAATATCACATGTTATAATATTATACTCACGGCGTCACTGAACCAGGGACTGGAACCTTTATATTTTTATCGGTTCGGGTTTAGGTTTCGGTTCTCAAAAACCAAAAATTTCAGTTTCGGTTCTGGTTTCGGTTTTTAAAAATTTCGAATTTTGGTTACGGTTTCGGTTTCGGTTAATACCGGTTTTAACCCTTATTATTTGACTTTTTTTTATCAATTAAGTACTATATAAAAAAATGAACATAATATTAATAACCTCTTTTTAGTTACAGGTATTTGTAATTAAGTGTAACTATTTCAGAATTTAGGTAATATTAAAAAAAATAAATTATTATAAAATAATAAATTAAAATAAATAAAAAAATATTGTTAAACAAAAAATAAGAATGAATTTTTAACACACTTGGGTGACCCATGTTTCTGTTTGATATAATAATTTTTAACTTATATATAAAAATATAAATTTAAACAATATATACCGCGCTAATGAAAACGGAAGAACAGTTAAGTAGAATTGTCGTACAGAGCATAGTATAAAGAAAAGAGTTAACGATACCCGCATTAGGTTTAGGTATTTAATATTATCAATGCAGGCATATCAGCAAGGTAACAATTATAATTTATAATTTATATGACAACTTACTCTGAATTCTGAATCACTTATAAACGTCCAAATTGGTATTATTTTCAGAAATTCTACATCAGCTATTGCGGATTGCGATTCAATAATAATATTGATATCGATTACATGGAAATTAAAATTTGGATTTTTGGTATTTCTTTTATGACAATTCTGTTGTACTTGTACACATAATAATATTCTTATTTCTTAGCATTGATAAACTTTTATAGGTCTACAATTCTATAATTATTTATTATTACTAATAATTAGTTATTACCTACTTACACCATAAATAAAATATTTATTGAATTTTGGAACCGAAAAAAAACGAAAAAACCGTAAAAATCTCTACATCAAAATTCGGTTTCGGTTTCGGTTCCTAGATTTTCAAAAGGTTTCGGTTCAAACTTATATCAGGACCAAACATCAGAGGGATTCTAGTGAAGCCTCAAATGATCAGCCCCCCACACTCCAAAAACAGTAAAATCCGGCCGTACACCAATGACTCCTATATATTATAATATGAAACAATTCTAGTTTAGCTCCTAAGCGATTTTTTTAAATTTTCTTTTTGCACAAAAATCGTGTTTTTGAATTAAAAATACCAAAAAATTGTATTTTTGGAATTTTCGTTGAGTTTTGTATTGTTAGTTATTGTATGCTTAGTGTTTTGGTGAAATCAAAATTTATCTATCGTACTTACTTTTTATGTTATGGAAGTTCAAAGTTGCCGTGATTACGCGTGTATCGGCACTCGTCACTATGCTCCTCGTCGCCGTCGCTCCGCTCCGCAAATCGAAAATATCCCCCGATTTGTTGTTTAAACCACCTCAGGTGAACCTCGGTCTCCCTAAATATTACGAAAACTTACCGTTCAAAAGTTATGGAAGTTCAAAGTTGCAGTGATTACGTGTGTATCGGCACTCGTCGCTACGCTTCTTCGGCACCAATCGAAAATATCCACCGATTTGTTGTGTAAAACCACCTCAGGTGAACCTCGGTTTTCCTCGAAAATTCCCGGAAACTTACAAATATAAACACTAATAATAAAAAAAAAATTCAAAAATACAATTTTTTGGTATTTTTAATTCAAAAACACGATTTTTTAAAAAATCGAGTACTCTGAAGTTTTTTGACCATAACTTCTATTATAAGTGTGAGTGACTTTTTTTTTAAGATAGGTACCGTTAAAAAAAAAAATTCAAAAAATCGCTTGGGAGCTAAACTAGAATTATGCCTATAATATTAATAACACAGCGTTCCCTCAAGCGGACAACGGTGCGAAAATCGTTTAGTCAACAATCGAATGAGAGAAAATTGTGGTCGACCTCCGCGCATTTTCATATATCAACTGTCTTACCTTACTTACATCGCGGTAATCGTACACTCAACACTGCAAGTACACAATTGGCACCGCGGTTACCGATTGTATATACCACGGTCGAAGTGCGACTGCAGACGCTTGTCTGGCGAGATTTACTAAACCGAGCTTTAAATTTATTGTAACTAGGTACCTATAATATATAATATTTTATTACAATTTTAGAACTCCGATTATATTAGTTAAAATAGTAGGTATATCAATTTTACCACAATTAAATAGGTAACGCTAGTGTCGAATACAAATCGATTTTTGTGGGTTAAAAGGTAGGTACAACCATAGGTGCAATTTCAACTTTTGACTTGGGGGGGGGGGGGGTCTGAATATATTAAAAGCAAGCAGACCATTGCAATAAAACATTTTAAAATATGTACTAGGTTTTTTTCTGGGGGGGGGGCTACCCTTAGCTCCTCCCAATTTGTGCCTATGGTTATAACTCCTACCTCCCCCCTTCCGACATAGATAATATGCATTTACTTATAACATTATATACAAAGGGGGTCATTAACTAGATAAAAAGCTAAAGTTAAATTAAAAAGTTCATTTTTTTTCAACTTTTTAACTTAACTAGTTAGTTTATTTTCTAATCAACTTATGAACTTAACTAGTTTAATTTACAGTTGAAATAACTTAGCTTTTTTCAGTTGATTTAAAAAAAATCCATCAAGTTGAAAACCTATTGAAATTTTTCGTTTATACCTACGTAAATATTACTATAATCAGTATAAAATAAAAATAATCCAATAGAAAA
>NC_042493.1:101658042-101680641 GCF_005508785.2 Acyrthosiphon pisum
GGTCATGTACTCATCTTCACGTATTATGACATTCAATTTCTATACGATATAAAAAAATATATTTGTTAAATTATTAATTTGAGATGAGTATACCTAGTTTAAATTAGTAAGTAATAGTAAACTAAAAGTAAAATGGTAACATTATGATAAAAGTTCAATAAAATTGTTTTTTATAATTTATAAATTAGAAACTAGAAAGACACTTTCACTTTTTATGTAATTTACATACTAATTTAAAAAATAATGGATTAACTTTTAACTTATCGATTTTGCAGTGTCCTCTTAACTTAACTTGAGTTAATTGTTTTCATTAACTTGCCCACTTTTGATTATATTACACTATATCTTACATATGCGGGTAATACAATATTATAAACATGACAAAATAAATAGGTATATCAGCAACTCGTGATACGCATGTCTGTGACGTAAGCTTTTCTCCAACTGGCTGAGCGGTGGAGTGGTGGTGGAGTCTTCGGTGGCGACGGCTTTTATGGCAGTGACGGTGGTGGACCAATGAGAACCGGAGAAATGCTTACGTCACATTACATGGCTGGGCGGAAGGTGGGTGCGCGATTTGTTTCTAAACCGGTAATATTGCTGACATACCTATTTATTTTGTCATTATTATAAAGACACCATTGAACGGACACAATTTTATGGATATTATAAAATTCATCTATAGCTGACGTAATTGGCTTACCTGTTGCCGTCCTCTTAATTATAACAATATTACATGCACAATAATTTTACGTCAAAGTTTCAAAAAAGTTTTCGTATTAAATGCATATTTGCAGATCGTAAATCTCACGATCGAATTCAATTTACTCGCCTTACCGTAGTTCTTTGCATATGCTATTGTATTATATCCGTGTTGACATACTCACGTTTGAAATAATATATTTTATGGAACCTACCTACCTACCAGCCTATATATGAAAGAATAAATCTGTGGAATGATGACAGAAGCTAATAAGTGATATGTACATTTTGTTAAATTTTGAATAATAATTTAAATAGTTTAGAAATCGTATATTTCAAGTGGCGGAAAAATATGAT
The DNA here is from genome assembly GCF_005508785.2 of Acyrthosiphon pisum. Classification (NCBI taxonomy): domain Eukaryota; kingdom Metazoa; phylum Arthropoda; class Insecta; order Hemiptera; family Aphididae; genus Acyrthosiphon; species Acyrthosiphon pisum. The sequence goes on from NC_042493.1 coordinate 101,659,102, forward strand.
AATATGTCTCTATCAGGGACTGGAACCGGAACCAGCTTTGGAACTGGAACCCTTTGAATATTGGGAACCGGAACCTCACAGAAACCCCTAATTAAAATTAATTTAAAAACCGGAACCTAACCGGAACCGATACTTTTTTGTGAAGGTTTTTACGGTTAATTTCGGTTTTGTTATAAAGGGTGAAATTTTAGATTGTCAGGACTTGCTTTGACGATTTATTGACTTTGATGTTAAATTCATAGTAAAATAACATTAAAATATATAAATGACACTATCAATATTTATAAAAAAAGAACCAAAAAATTAATTTTACATAATAATTATAAAATTGAATTGCGCAATTTTTATTTGTACTCTGTCTGTGTATGTCATTATTATAACCACCATAAGCTCCCTAAAAAATGTATAATTATTAAATTATGGCTATGTTAGTCGTGCTATGCTTGACTAGTGATAACTAATAAATTAGCCCATACTGAAAATAATTCGTATAAACGCCACTGTCTATAGGTCTTCTAGTTACCAAAATAACGAGAAATTATGAAAATATCTTTATAAATAACTAGGTGTGCTATGATTGTGTACAATATGCAATCGTTAACTCACGACCAACGTGCGGGTACGGTACACTACGCTGAGCGGTGAACACTAAACGCGTTTCTGTCGTGTCGTTTCTGTTGTGTTGTAACTTGTTACAGGCAGTCTACTACTAGTCTATATAGTACCTACTCTAGTCTCTTGTTTCTTAGCTCTATATATTGACTATATAGCTATAGCTTCAAATTGTTGATTATACAGCATTATGGGTCGTCCTAACACATCAAAAATACATTCATACTATAAATATGATTGTAATTTACGTGAATCTTTGTGCAAACATTGCACTGCCAAAATTCATCAATTCTAGTTCAGATCTAGCCTAAAAAAATATAGTAGGTAAGTAGTAATAATAAAAAAAAAAATTGTATATTTTAAAATTTAAAACACTGAATACTGATACAATATGTGGTAATCAGTAAATGATACATAGCAATCAATGCAACGGTGCTGAGTAATTTTTTTACTTTTTAATTATTTAAGTTCTCTTTAATCCTATGAAATTGGTAAGACATGGAAAATTGGTATTATAATATGTATTACATAACCTGCCATAATTAACACCAATTGACATTAATAAATACTAATACTAATACTAATATAGATTCTTGTATTTTTTAAAGAATCAAACAGAAACAAATATTTATTACATAAGTATAAAACCTAATCAGGAAACGTAGTTTTAGTTTTTTAAGAACCGAAAAGAAACCGGAACCTAAATTTAAAAACCAAAAAGGAACCGAAACCGAAATTATAGTTTTTTTTAAAACAGAATAGAAACCGAAACCAAAATTTCAGTTTTTCTATGAACCGAACTGGAACTGGAACCGTTAAAAACGTCAAGAATCCAGTCCCTATAGAGACTCTCCATTATATTGTGTGTGGTGCCATTTATGTGCAAAGACCAAAACCGATATGTCATTATTTGAAAATATATGTAGCGTTAAGGATTGAAACTTTAAAGCAAGGTTCCACGTAAATAGGTTATAATATATGTATAACTTCATTCACATAAGAATATGATTAAATTAACTAATTAATATCATAGGCTGACTGACCGTCTTCGTTCAGAATCGTTTTTCTTATACAATGAACATATTAACATTGAATTAAAATTTAACACCATCCACAGTCACCCACTTACAACTTAACTATAAAGCAGAGCGACACCAATACTTGCCCAAATTTTTAATATAATATTTGAATACTTGATACAAGTTGTCTCATAAGTAGTTCTTCATGAAAACTAACATTTAAAAAACATTGCAGACATTTTTTACGTTCCCCATGTTAAAATTTGGACCAAGTTATATATATTGACAAAGGAGAACAATTTTCGTTATTTTGTGGTTGATCTAAAATATTATGTGTGAGGACTTAAAATGATTACATATGTTTTTAAATTTTATAAATGTAATCAGGTTAGGTTCAGTGTTCGATAGTAACGTAACTTAAGTACCTAACACGTTACGTAATTGTATTTGAATTATTTCCAAGCACCTAACATAAATGTAATGGAAATTACTTTTGATTAGTAATTTTTATAGTATAATAAGTGTTAAAAGTATAATTATTATATTATATAATGTTACAATATATTGCATAATATGTTGCAAGTGCAATGTGCATCATAATTGTTATTGTAAATGTAAATCACGCCACCGCGTATTTTTGTAACAGGGTCATAAGGTCACTTGTACGGCCAAATGCACTCTGTAGGGACTGCACTATAGTATTCCTTATGTATACGTCATGTATGTCTTGTAAGCATAGAACTTACATTGTTAGAAGACAATTTACCTTTCATACTTAGCTGTGTGTTTTAGTTATAGTGAAAATATAATATATATTACTTATTACTATTGTAGCTAATTGTACTATTGTTTGTTCACTTTTGTGGATCCATATTATAATCCTCATTTAACAATAAGTGTATAACGCGTTAACGTTTTTACGTGTTTAGTAGGCACCTATTTCGAATTTAATAATAATAATAATATTATAAAAAATGTCTATAAATAATAAATATGTCTAATGCGAGTATTAAGAAGTCTTGAAAAAGATACTTTTAAAATTTATTGTATTTAAATACTGATACATCCATTCAGAAAGTATTTGAAATACTTTATTAAATAACAAATAAATTTGTTATTTGTATTGCCATGTATTTAAATACTTATGAAATACTTTTTAAGTTGGTTCACCAAATTAATTTGGTAATTACTAATTTAAAACAGTGTAATGTTACATTTAATGTGGTATTATTAGAACTTTTTGTACCTCTTTCTTAAATTTATACTGAAAAGTTAAAATTAAAAAAACTTCTTTTATAATATTTTGAAATATTTTATTATTTGGTATTTACCAGTTAATAAAATAAGAAATTAATTTAATTATTTTACTAGGTAAGAAATTATTTATTTAAGGGATATATTCAATTTTCAAAACTGATTTTCCTTCAGAGGTCTCAGAAGTCTGTATAATATTATTTGTAATAATCATAAATGAGCCATTGTTAATAGGGGCTCTCAACATTTATAAGTGAACAAATATTATAAATAAAACAATATATTTACAATAAAAAAAAATTGTACACGTGTTAATTGACGAATAATATTGTTTTGAATTTTTAAGTTTTTGCATAAAGGTAAAAAGTATTCCAAATACCATAAAAGTATTTAAATACATTTACTCAAATACATTACAAAACTGATATTAAGTACTTATACTAATATAATAAATATATGACATATGTATATAATTTTAACTCGCCACTATTGAGTTTTCAATGATTTTGACATGTCTACTTGCACCGTAAATTACGAGTAAAGTTAATCACATTTATTATTTAATTTGATTTCTCTAAATACGATAATAGGTACTAAGAATGTTTCTTATAAATATTTTGGGTAGACTGTTATTATTAAGTTTTTAATTTTTATATGTAAACTCTATTAACATTTAGCTAATTGTCATATTATAAAAGCAATATAAACAATCTATTTTCAATGCTCTAAAAAATTCAGAGCTGTACAAAAGGTATTATATTTTATAATACTTATTGCTATAAATTTATAGTAAACATTAGAATATAATATTATTTATACGTACTGAAAAATGATAAATCAAAGTATTTACACAGTAGCGTTATAAATTATTATAGCCATTTCTCCTTTATAAAAACTATTTATTTTTGTATAAACAATTATTATGATTTCATTTTGATATAGTATTTAATAACAAGATTGAGCTATTAATATTTTTTCCATCTTCAGTGTCGGTCCATCAGTCAACAGCCATATGCCAATATTGGGTATTCATGTTTAATATCTTATGTATCATTTTTTTTTATAAATATTTTTAAATAATTATACCTTTTAACTATATTCTATAGTTAAATTGCTTGTAAAATGACAATAAATTGATTGAAAAATAAAAAATTTGTTTTTTTTTGTAAAGAAGAGTTACATATAAGTTTCTATTTGAAAATAAAAGTAATTCCATGATAATTTTATTTGAGTCATGCGTAAAGTAACTTTATTACATTTACTCTAAGTAATGTATAAAGTAAATTAATTACTTCTCAAAAGTAATTTACCCAACACTAGTTAGTGGTTAGGTTATAGTAGTAGATACTACAATTAATATTTATTTTTTATTACTGTTTTATAAATAATTTAAATGTAGTTGATAAAACTCTCAAATACAACTTCCTTTAGGTACTGAAGATAAAACATAGGAATATGTTATTGTTATAATGTACCAGTGGCGTAGTGAATCATGTTTTTCAGAAGCAATTACTTCTGGTTTCTGTGGGGTGGTGGTGGGTCATAACCTCATAAAGCCCATATACACGGTCAGTTTTTGAACTTTATTTTGGGTGCTACCCCGCCCCCTTATTTGAGCATATGAGTATCGTGTACATCAGTTGGAGTAGGGTGGGGTAGGTCATAAATAATTTGTTTGCTTCCATATGATTTAAAGTTCGCTACGCCACTGTAATGTACTAATTGGTTGAATAAAATAGTATTTAAGGTTGTTCTGTATATAAAAAATTGAATCAATAAATAAGTGTTTATTATAATATTGAATTGAATACTTTTTTATTGAAACATTTGGAGTTTTTGCTAAGGTTTGATGATTGCTTGGGCATAATATGATACAAAATGATATTTTCAAAGGTACCGGAAAGTGCAGAAACTCTAAACCGTTGAAAAAGTCTTTAAGTGATAGGAGAAAATATTTTAGTAAACAGTCAACAATTTTGACATACAATTATTGCCAAAACAAATTTTAGTGAACCATTTTCTTGTAGTATCTCCGAGAAAATATGCATATAGAATATAAAAATATATAGAACATAATTATTATAATATAATATTTATATTTTAATAATATAATATAGGTATACAATTAATAATAGCTCACAGTATTTTTCAAACACTAGTTTCTATATTTAGTTCAGTGATTATTTAATTTATTCTATTTTATAAATTCATAATATAGTTGTTTGCCTGTGTGATGAATATTATTTATATATTATAATATGTTTGTTTAAATTGTTAACAATGATTATACAAATAAATACAATGATGAAGATTGAAAGCCAGATAATCTCTAATAATAATGAGTAATATATAATAATAATATATATAGATAGGAATTACCTGGGAACACGCGGGAATCATAAATAAATTGCGGGAACGAAATATAGTATCCTCACCATATGACTAATATGATGTATTAAATTTAGATTATCATTATTTTTGCTAAATTTTAATCAAGTATAGTCGTAGAGACGAATGCTCAACATTTCATCCTCTAATTATTATAATAAATATATTTAAATACTTCAAATTTAAGAAAATTTATTATTTAGTTTTTTATTTAAGAAACACTTAATAAAACAGGACTACTTGATAACCGAATTTTAAAAGTGTATTATACATTTTATAAATTGTATATTGAATTAGGCTAAATTTTTAAGTAAAGTCAATGCCAAAATACTTTTTATAAAATGTTTATAACCATTAACACAGTGAAAATGTCTTATACAGATCATATATGGATAATCTTGTGTTGGCACATAGCACTGACCAATTTAGTAAAAAGAAAAACATGGACCAACAAAATATATTCCGTAATATATTGATATGGCAACAAATCTTTATTTTTTACAGTTTTAAATACTGAGGTGCATCTCGCAACTCAATTGTTTTCAACTTTAAATTTGTTTAATTGTTTCTATTTTCATATTTTTGTTTCACGAATAATATGTTTTATTTATTTTATTTGTATACTCATATAAGATTTAATAAATGTTAGTAAATAGACCGAATACTTGGAAGATAGAACAGGAATATATTATCATAGATTCATAGAATGGTATTCTATGGGAAGAGCCATTTCCGGGAGCGCAAACTCAAATAATAATGTACTTTTAAATAATAAATTAACTAAATGTATAAAAACACTAACTATTGAAACAATAATTACAGTAAACAAAAAAAAAATACAATGCATAATTATTTTTATAAGGGATTGTTCAGTTTAATAATAAATATACTTATTATTAATATATACTTCAAATATCTAAAAATGAAATCATTCATAATTATCGTCAATAAGTCTTAGTCATCAACCTGTAAAAAAATTGCATTTATTAGTTCATAAATATATTTATTTTTTTATGAATAATTTGTGAAACAAAGAAACATTATCTAGTAATAACATTACATTATTATCATGTCCTAATTTATTATGAAAGAATCAAGTTGTTAATATATTTGAACAGAACGTATATATAAATTAGGCATGCGCCTATCATTGGATTATTTTTTAATTTAATAATATAATATAGTAAATTATACTATTTAAGATTGGTTATAACAAATCTTTACAATAATACACAATTTAAATACTCACATTTACATTACAATATTTTGTTAAACAAACGTATTTCACTTCAGCTACATGACACAGGATTCTTATTGCTAAATTGATTGTACATCGTAACCACTTTAAAAGTTGTTCTTCATTCAATAGCATAAACGCTAGACCATCAAATTCCTAATATATTAAAATTACAATAAATAAAGTTCAATGATAACTGTTGATAGATATAATTCAATATTATTTACCCCAGCAAATAGTTTCAGAGCAGCATCTTTACAAAACAAATCATTTGTCAAATATTTATAAACATCCTCAGGAGACCAATATTTTGGATTTGACGTGACCTTAATATGTTCTAATTGTCCTATATCAATTTTAAATTTCTTAAATCTTGGATTTTGACGATAATAGTTTTCAAAAGTTGATTTCCTAGAAACAATTTTAAAATCATTATTACTGTTAATATATTAAAACATGTTAATAATAAACAATATACCAATTGTCTAAAACAACAAATAGTTTTTCTTCAATGGTTTCATAAAGTTTTTCAGATTTAGTATTGCTGAAAATTTCCATTTTATCCATTCTCCTAAGTATATTTTTTTTTGATATAATTTCAGTTATAAGTGATGTTTCCAGTTCAGTAGGACTCTTATTGAATTGAAATAAGTGTACTTCTAAATTCAATATACTCCCCAAATAATGTTTATACCTTGAAACTAAAGGTTTATTTGACCAATCTAATACTTTTTCACCTATAAATATTTTATAAAAAGAACAATTTAAAATATTATCTCTATTTAATATTTAACATTGATTGGTTAAAGTTAAGCATAAAAAAAGTTATTTTAACAGATACAACAATAATCTAATACTTACCAATTCTAGAAATTTCTGTATGCGTTGGTTTACGTAGTATAATTTCAGCAGATTTTTGAGCACCATGTAATCGATGATATTTTATTTTTGATTTCATACGAATGGGTAGAGTATCCATTTTAGGTTTTAACGGCTGTACTATATCTGTATGGACAATTTAATTCTTTTTAATACAACAAAATAACTATTTAAATATATGTATTTATATTTAAATAACAAATACTTAGATTCTCAATAACTCAAAGTTTATGAGGACATATAAATTATACAACAAACATACAAAATAACAAATAGTAGAACCAATTTTTTTATGTTAGCTTTAATTTTAGAATGAATTAATTTATTTATTTATTTATTTACTCAAAGTAAGAACATCGTCTATGTTTTATGTTTTTACTAAGGTATTTTTATTTTTGTGCAATTCATGAATATGTTGAGTATTAAAATTAAAAATGCTCATAAATTCCTTATAATAAAATACCTCGTAAAAAAAACAACCAACAATAACACTGTTAGAGTTCTTACATTTAAGTTTCATGTTGAACTCTAGTATTAAAACTGACAACAAAATTGATTAATAACTATTAAAAATAATATACACTCACTTTTAATTTCTGTTTTATTACAACCATGAGGACACTTTGTTTCTTCAGTAGTCATAAAGAATTCACACATGCCAGATAGATTACAAAGAGCAGAACAATATATTTTAGCCATCTTCCTAGATTCAGGAAGAAGAAGAGATTCGGCGATACTATCACAATTTTTTGTTGCTCTTAAATCAAAAAAGTTCTTATAATTTCTTAATATTTAATTATTACTTTAATTTGAACATAAATTAAATACATACTTGGTGGTAATCCACTTTTCAACACCACCAGGTCCGCTGAATAACATACTTTGAATTTTTTTAATGTTTTCTAATGCATTAGAAGGAAAATAATCTAAATCAACAAATGCGGATATAGCTTCCTGTAATATTGAGGATACAGGACCGGGACCAATACAAACTGGTAAGCTAGGAATTTTTCTTTTTGCTATGTGACTACCAGGATAACAATCTATGTTAAAGTAAATACACATTTTGTAGCTATTTTTAGAAAACAATTTTGAAGAATTTATAACCACATTTTTTATGGATTTTTTAACATGATCTTTTTTTTTTTTTAGATTAACTTCTTTTGCATTATTTCTTTTTTCTGGTTTATAATTAACTTCTTCTTGTTTAGTATCAACTTCTTCTAGTTTAATATCAACTTCTTCTGGTTTAATATCAACTTCTTCTGGTTTAATATCAATTTCTTCTGGTTTTATATCATTTTCATCCAAAAATAATGCATCATGGAATTTTTCATCTAATTCAAACTTGTCTTTAGCATCTAAAATGGGATTACTATCATATTCATCAGTAGTATCTTCTTTAATCTCTATTTCTGAATGTATAAGTACATTATTAACAGAATCAGAATCTTCAGATTTAATATAATCATCTTCTATTTCTTCAAAACCATCATCAAAAGTTAGTTTATCTCTAAAAATACAGTTTAAATTAGTATATTAATAGTACCTATTACCCAAAAATATAAAAAAACTACAAAATATTATACTTATTGCTAAAGTGATAAAAGATTTCTCCTTTTAAATAACGAGGATATTTTGTTGACAAGTCTGATTGACTTAAATCAATATCAACATCCGATGAATAATAACAATGTTCAAAATCATTAGAGTCATTGTATGGAAGCTTTGGGACACCCAAAGAATATTTGTATTTATTACACCAACCAACTGGGAAAACTTCATCTGAATAAACTGAACGTAAATGTAGTAATTCTTGACCACTAAATTCATAAAACAAATCATTTATCGATCAATTTCTTCTAAATTTTTATATTGCAAACATATTACCAACTCGTACGATCAAAAGATAAAAACATCCAATGATCAGCAAATCCTTTAACTGTAGCCACACGAATACAATCAGTATTCAAAGGATCAACCGCTTCTAATTTCATACCTATATGAACATTATTACACTTTTTTCTACACAAATTATCAACAGAAGCAAATTTTGCATCTTTTCTCATCAAATATTTCGACCAAGAAAATGTGTGTGGTTTATCCCAATCAGTCGGAGGTTTAAGCAAAAATTTGTGTCTGCTTGCCCAACCTAAAATCAATCATATTTTTATAACTATGTAAAAGCTAACTATACAGAAATAAATGTTTCAAACCAGCTTGAAATAAATAAGGATTTTCTTTAGTAGCCACAAAACTGATACGTTTATCTTCATCAATTTCATTATCCACTTCAACTTTAAAATAACGATTATCATAGATCTTAACAATTGTACCAACATAAAATACCATCATTGAATAAGGATTTATTACTTCCAACATTTCTCCAACTTTATAACTGTGTTGTTTTGGTGTCTTTGGCTGATAACAGAAAAATATATAAAACATTTATGAAAAAAACTATTTTACAACAAATATGTATTATGACAACTCTTCACATGAAAGGAATGTTATCTAAACAGAACTAAATAAAAAGGCTCTGTTTCTAAACCAATTTAGTTACTGGCTTAGGAAGATAAAAAAAAAAAAGATAAAAAGAAAATAAGTAATTTTTAGATATTTGAATGTTTAAATTAAGTAAATATTACCTATACTTTTGAAGTATAATTTATGATATATTTATTGCAATTTAATATTAAATATATTTAAAACTAGGAATATTTTTACCAACATAATGATAAAAAATAAATATTATAATTTAATACCTTTAACACATTCAGTAGTACACTAGAATCGATAGAATTTTCTAAGCTAGCATCTAAATTCATTACTCTCCATGGAAGTCCTAAACATAAAACAAAGCCAGTTATATAGTTAAGCAAGAAAACTATATTTTAGTAAAATACCTTTTTGTTCTGCCCATCCTAATGGAAAAACACGTTCATTTAAATAAAATAACCAAAATGGTTTCTCTTCAGGGCTATTTATTCCTTGCATTTGTAAAAATAACCTTCCTCCCACATTTTTAATCACCTAAAAAAAAATAAAAAATAATAAAATACTCATTATGGGCAGTGTTAAGTGTCGTAATAAATTCATTCAAGAGATTAAATAATATTTATATCATAAAATGTATTGTACTTTTGAAATCCAAACACGATAAGGGTATTCTCTATCTTGAACTTCTACAAACATGTCACACTTGAATATATTATGAATTGGTGCACCTCCCTGAAATATAAATATATGTTATTTTGGTATTGACATTTTTAAAGTTTTTTCGGACGTTATACAATTAATAAAATATAAAAATATACCATTTGTAACACAGCATTTGATACAACATGCTCACAATCTTGAACTTTTCCTTTAATAATTTCTGGTTTGTAACGTGAAAATCTTTCAGGATAAGGAGGTATCAGTTTTTTATTATTTTCGCTTCCCCAGTTTAAAGAATGAATGCGTGGTGAATTTACTTCTAACCAAAAAGTGTGTTGATCATTGGCATCACCAAAATAATGCAAGCTGACAAAAAATATTGTTACTTATGTATTCAGTAAAGTAAAAGTTTTTTTTACATACTTCATTAAAACGCCCTTTGATGAACATACACTAGCGAACCAATATCCACTTTGATCTTCATTTTCAATCTCGACCACTGAGCCAATTTCTATTCCATTCAGTTCACTCTTACAAATCTGTAGATAAAATTGAATTTGACACGTAAGCATCTTTTGAATACAAATTTACAAATATAACTTCCCTTTACATTATATTATAGATTACTACTCACATGATAAAAAAAATCTTCAGGCACCTCTTCTGCATTTCTTGCAGTAAGATATTTATTCCAATCAAATATTTTTTCTAAAAACAATTAATATTAAAATAATGATAAAAAATAAAAATAAAATTGTATCTACCTATACATAAAAATTATGTAAAAAATACTTTATTTTTGTATATTATACACTTTAATAAAACATAATGAAATGCAAAATCATGTTATTTGGATGATCGAAAATACAGAATGCACTTAAACATGAAATTATTATTGATTTTTTTATTTTTTTGGTTAATTCAATTTCATTCTCCTACAGGAAAGTAGCTAAAAAATTCACATAATAATTTGTTATAAAGTCCTTTTAATGGAATTACTGTAATTTGAACTATTTATATCAACATTGAATAAGTTCGGAGCTCAAAATTCTATTGTAAAATTGTATAAAAGGACATTGAGTGCCTACTATTTAAACTTAATTATAGTACAGAAATCTATCATTCAAAGCCAATGATTGTTGGATGACTTACCCTCAATCAAATTGTTAGGTGAACTACATTGACTCTCGGGCAAATCTTCTTGTAAACTTGACCTATCCTTGGGAAAATCTTCTGCTGATCTTGACTGACCCTCAGGTAAATCTCCAGGTGAGCTTAACTGACCCTCAGGCAAATCTTCAGCTGAACTCGACTGATCCATGGGCAAATCTTCTGGTAAACTTGACTGACCCTCAGGCAAGTATTCAGATGAATTTGACTAATCCTCGTGTAAATTTTCTGGTTTAGGTATAAGGAAGGGTGGATATCCTATAAGATAAAATAAAACACAAGTCTAATGTTGTTTTATGGGATCAATAATGGCTATCAATGTACAAAACTACAGTACATTGTTCATGAACACGATACGCTGAATAGGTTAATTTTTACTTTAAGTATTTCACAAATGCATGCGGAAAGGGGAAAACGACGTTTGTTTGTATTATTCTGATTTTCATTTACACGAATGTCCGAAAACAAATAGAGTACGGACTAGGTATATAATATTATAACGAGAACAGCTTATACAAGTTTATACAGTTTATCCTAATAGCTCTGTCTCAGTGATGAACTTTATATATTCTAAAGTGGTTTTTACGGAACAAACAGTTTTTAAGTAATTTTTGTTATTGCAGTTTTTTGATCAATAATGCAATAGTGTTGTGACTGGAGCAAGAACTTTCATGCATTTGCATATTTTTCTGGTTAACTTTATTGTATGCTTAATAAGTATACAATATATTTCACAATACTCAATGTTTTTAGTGCATATTTTTGCATACATTTACATAGGTATTTGGGTTTAAAGCACATATTTTTAATTATAATAGCATATTTTAAGTTTTGGTGTATATATTTAGATATTTTATTGAAAATCAAGCATTTTGGTAAATATTTTTCATGAATCAAGGTCAAATATTATACAAATTAAATTTGAACAATGAATGTGATGATGTATTAACTGTTATTTTTTTTTATACATATTATATGTACATAGAAAATTGTATTAATTACAATAAAAAAAAATATTTAAGGGAAATTTAAATTTTTTAGCGAATATTTAACTAATGTACTAACTTGATGTATAATACAATTTTATAACTAAAATATTTAAAGAAACAAATTTAATTTATTGGTAGAATTAGGGTCAGTAATTTTTCTTTTAGGGACTATCTAATAAATATTTGATAATTTTTTAGTGTATAATAGTTCTCGCTCTAGTTTTGACTTATGAACAGGACTTGAAACTTCAAGCATTTGTATATTTCTTAGGAAGCTGCATATTTAAAATCTAATTTGATATAAATATGTTATATGATGCACACAATCGAAATACAAAAATGTATATTGCATATTATTGCATATTTTACTAAATTTACAATATGATTTTTCATATTTTAAGATTTTAAGCATATTAAGTTTATAATTCAACAGCACACTCATTTTCCATAGTTGAAAATTGTTATTTAAATAATTTAAAAATAAACAGCCACTGCACGCTGTCCCCTTGTCTATATTTTGAATTATACTATACTGAGTATCTATTGTAAATACTAAATTTGTAATAATTGGCACAGTGTTATTTAACATTTTTTCAGTACCTAATAAAAGATATATTGCAGTTGTACGTTGCTTTATCGTTTTTACTAACTAAGAAATAAGAATTGGTTATAAATTGTATTGTAATTGTAATGATTGGCTGAGATTTATTTTATATTGAAGTCACTCGTTAGATAAAGTTAGTTAAAATACCCTAATACAAACAAAAAATATACTCAAATAATGCAATATTTTTTTTGATTAATTATGGTTTTAATTAACTACTAATTAAATTAGTTATTATAATTAAACTTTTTCCAATTTTATTCCCATATAATTAAATACAGTAGAAACCATTTATAATTACATTTGAGGGACTAGTTAACATTAGTCATATTAAGCAATATTGTCCAAATTATCCATTTAACCAAACTGGTTTAATAAAAATTTAAAAACGTGATTTTACATTTATATGAACATATTATTATATTACAATCAATGTCTGTATCATATTTGTATCAGTACTTTACTTCAATACACACATAAAAAATAAAATAAAAATGTTGTTTTATTATTTTCAAATTAAATTTACATTGTATTATAAATATTGTTATCCTAGCTTGTAAAAAATATTTTTTTTTTCAGTTTCTTTCAAATTTGTTTTTAGTATTTAGTTTTAATGATTGTTACATTATTACATTCTATAAAAGCTTGATACAGTCATTATAAATTAAATATTTTTATAATATAACCAAAAATAACCGTTATAACATCCATATTGTCATTATACAGACGTCTTAATAGTTCCTGCCCTGCTTATGAGTAACAAAAGCGGGGATTCAAATACAAGTAGTAGGTATTTAATGTCTTGAATGGGGCTGTTGTATAAACTAACCCCCCCCCCCCCAAATTATACTCACAACCAGTCTTCAATATAGTTATTTACTCGGCAAAAGTGTAACAAAACATAAGTAAATTAATTTTATCAAATTTTCAGTGACAGCAAAAAACTGTGATGTGTATTATAGGCTAAAACAGATATGAAAACTATTGAATTAATTGTATTATTGTATGATATCTTATAAAAATATTAGGAAATATTATGATATAATTGATCTTTTTTTATTAAATAAAAAATAAAACGTGATTAGAAAGTAATTTTTGTTGAATGTCTACTAGTTCTTACATAGGTACCTGAAAGTGGTTTAGGTATAGCGTGTGGTTGTAGCTTGTTTCCTAAATTGTTTAGAAACAATTTACTCTCCAAATGTTAACCACATAACTTGACGTTTTAATAGGAAAAAAATATCATCTGACAGTTTACAGTTTTCTAACAAAATTACACACCTAAAAGCATAATAAAGAAAAAATTAGTTTATTTATACTAAAAACACAATTGCTTGGTACTCGTTTTGTATTGTACATGGTTTTGTTTACCTTGTGTTGACCTGAGTACTGGCATTAATGTTTAACTAGACTGTGTCCGGAGTGACTTTATACACGTATTAGATTTCATTAAAAACTGATGTTATAATAACTACAATGGTTGACTTCGGACGATATAGAATCACAGAATACAACTCTACTATCCACTCTGTTAATGTCAGCCATCGGACATTTTTTTTTTTTCATCACAGTGTGGTTATCATAAATTACTTTGTGGTGACCCAGAACAACGACCATGATTGTAACCGCGGTACCAGCGCGTCAGTCGCCGCCAGCTAGGCGCCCCTCTCTTGTTTAATATTATTGTATACTGCCCGCATTACCACCATGACGCGACCGTCGCGAACTCGCTCACTTTTTCGGACGTACGTCGTCGCTAACGCCGTTTTACGTAACGCCCGAATATCGCGGATGCATGGCCGGGTTAAGGGGAGGGGGGGGGGGTCTAGCCGCCGCGGAAGCCCGGCCCCGTCGCTCTCTCAAATTACCAAGGTGAAAGGGGCCCAAAAAATTTTAAGCGGATACACATTTTTTTAGTGATTTTAATAATTAGTTTTTCTATATTTTAAAAACCATTTTTTTTATCGACAAAAACAACTAAAATATTAAATACCTACAAAAGCACTATGGTAGAAAAGACGCATTTTACTGTTATTTAATATTTTCATTGATATCAATAATATCATCAATAATTAATAATGTTATTTATGTACGGAGAGAGCTTTTTCTAAATTAACTGAGGAAAAAATAAGTATATAACCAGGCAAACACAAGAAAACTTGGACATACAAATGATTTTATATTCTGAGAATGATTTGTTAATAAAAATTTATGTTCCTGCGAGTGGCTTTGTAAAGCATGTTTTGTAAAAAGGGCCAATATTATGAAATTTCAGCCACGGGGCCAAATAGGTTCTTAATAATTCGGCCTTGAGCGAAAGCCATAAAAGCCCTTATGTTTGTACCATTATTTATTTATTCTGTTAAACTATTTGGATTATTATAATTAACTATTATATTGTAATTCGTTTTGTTTGACTTATTACATTGGTAACCCGACAAATTGATCATCCGTCATTCCTACCAAAACTTTATTTATATGTTGATATTTCTATATATTTTAATCCACCTTCAAGTCCGGATTAAGGGGGAGGGGGGCCATGGACCCTGGGCCTTGATAATTAGAATTTATTTAGGGGCCTCTGATTTGTCCATTACATTTTTCGTTATAGGCTATATAAATCATCTAAAAAAAGAATAGATGATTATTTAGCTAGGAAAAAAGCTTGTAAATTATAATTTATAAATAAAGTGATACATTATTCATTATTTATTGCTATATACCTAATATATATCTATCAAGTGACCGGCTAACGTCACATGAAAGTATATACCAAAAATTATGAAAAAATACCCTTTAAAGATTGAATATAACTTTTTTATTCTTTTAGTTATGGGAATTAACTTTTTTTTTTATCAAACCCATGCGTATCACGCATTTGTTTATGTATCTTCAAAACTTTTCAACATTTTGACGTAAGATTATTTTTATTTTAAAGCTATTTTTAATTGTCCTATCAACTGATATATGCAATTAAACCAGAAATGTGCTGATTATTTTTAAAATTAAAAACAGAGAAAAAAGTTGGCAAAAATTAGTATTTTTAAAAGGAAATTGTGCATTACATATTCCAAATTATTTATTATTAACTACGAGTTTTTGTTTTTGTATTATGACAACTAAAATTTACCGAATAGTATAAAATTAAACGATTGACGACCAATTAACCGACTCAATCCAAGGAAAACCAAGTTGTGAAGATTAACAGGAATATATTATGAAAACCAAACTTTCAAGTTATTTTAGGTCTTATTGATTATTCAGTATAATTCAGTATAATTCAGTATAATTCAGTAGAATAATACAAAAACAATAAACCCATACTAAGTAATAAATTATTTGGAATAATACACAATTTTCTTTAAAAAATGCTAATTTTTGTCTACTTTTTCTACTTTTTTAATTTAACAAAAATAATTAGCGCATTTTTAGTTCAATTGCGTATGTCAGAGTGTTGATAGGAAAATTAAATAGCTTTAAAATTAAAAAATAATAAATAAAAACAGTGAAAACTTTTGAAAATACATAAACAAATGCGTGATGTGTATGGTTTAGATAAAAAAAATTAATTGCCCATAACTTAAAAAATAAAAAAGTTAGACCTAATCTTGAAAGGGTATTTATTCATCATTTTTGGTTTACTTTCATATGACGTCAGCTGGTCACTTCACCCCAGAGCTCAATATATACATTAATTTTTTTTTCGTACAGGGACCTCATTTAAAACTTTGGCCCCTGGGCCTCTAAATGTCTTAATCCGAGCTTGTCTGCCTTGATATATTACGTTATTTCACGGTTGTAACTTGTAGATTAATAGTATTTACAAATAACAAATATTTTAGACCTAAAAAACATAATATTATTATTATTTACATTAAACTTTTACATGTTTTTATACCTAACTAATAAATAAAATACTTTAATAATGAGTGAAAAAAGATTATATAGCAGAAGAATAATCATTAAGATCATTTAAAGTTGGCACTTTTTTTAAAAGTCCAGAGTGACATCGGACTCGTATTAGATTAAATAAAAACAGATGTTATAATAATTACAATGGTTGACTTCGGACAATATAGATATTTACAAAAAAAAAATAATAAATTGGAATAAAAAAACCCCATACATTTATAGCAGCAAATAATCCATAATTTATTCAATATTCTAAAAAAATAATTCTTTACTTTTCCATAAAAATGTCAACTTAAAATTGATTTTTACTTTTCGGTTTTTCCTTGTATTGTCATTTTTTTTTTTGTATCTAATATCATCAAATACATTTTTAATATTATTAGGATTATAATTCTTATATGAACAACCTCCTACATTGTTGACATAATATGATCTGGGCATAGTTAATGTGTTGTCCGAACCCCACGTTTAAAAACGATTTATCACCACAGTGTGAGATCAAGTAAATTAACCATTTGCGCATATACCTACCAATTTACAATGACCATTTAACGAGTACCTAGGTTACCTAAAAACGCAATCGAATATATCTATTTGTTGTTGTGTTACGGTAGCTATCAGTTATAAAATTTAAAAATCGAAAAATGTAATATTTTGTATTTACTTCCTTAACATGTACTATGACAACATTATGTCATCAATAAATATTATTTTATATGGAGGTATTATAATCGATATTATAGTGGAGTATCAGTTTTCAAATTGTATTGAACGTTTACTCTAAAATTGTAAGACAACAAAAAACCAGTATGGTGTTGTCCGAGATCACTCCACTGGACCAGGAAATAGGGGGGGCTTTAGGGGCTAATCCCCCCAAAAAAGGTCCATAGCCCCCTCAAACATTTCCTAAATTTTGTTTTAAGCTTATTCAATATTATCAAAGTATAAGGCCCTATTAGCCCTATTAGCCCCCCCCCCAAATCTCAAACGCTATTTGCGCCTATGTTCCTGGTAGACTGAAAGGATTCCTAGTTCCGTAAAATGTATTTTAGCTGCAGAAGGTGCACTGCATTGGGACCGCCGGGTCAACAAATGTTTTTTTTTTCATTTGCCCATTAATTTGATACATAGTAGATGACAATTATATTATTGTCTTATGTTTAATTTCATACACCATCTAGGTAGAGAGGTACCCATACTAAAAATGTCAATGTCTCATCCGTTCTGACTTGGAATTGTTTATCTGAATATTGGGGAAATTACTCAGCCTATAGAGTGACATGAATAGTATACCAAATATTAATCGTTAATTATTAATTATTACTAGGGATAAGGAGTTATAGAAGTTGCATATTTTTTGTGTATCTTTTATTTATAGCTATAGGCGAGCTAAAAATCTGTTCTAGATCCTAATTAAATCAAATTTGGTATTTTAAATCTGCATATTTTTGCATATTTTGGAATTTTTTTCAAAAATAGCATATTTATGATTTTTTGAGAATATAAATGTATTTTTAGTAAATTTGTATTAATTTTCAATAAATGTATCCAATAAAATAGTAATTGAACACAAAACCTGTTTTTTCAATAATGCAGAGTTCAAACCTAAAATGTAAAATATATATTTATTATTATTTAGGTACTAACGTATCTATTATTCGTTTATTAGTACTTAAATTGAAATTTAATAGAACATAAATGGTTATCAAGAGACTGGTTTTTTTATCTTATCGATATTCTTAACGCGATTATTTTTCCTTTCACAACAACTGTCAAACATACAATTTTCAGTCCACCGTCGTCCGTCGTATATGCTCTCGTTATTATTTGTGTGTTCATTCTGTCGTTTAATATTTATTTAAAATGCCGAAAGTTCCTAGTTTAAGGAAATATGTTACAGAATTTGGTGAAATGTGTTTTCTACAAATGGCGATATTTTATTTTGTAAAGATTTGTGAGACCAAAGTTAATGGTAATAAAAGGTTTACCGTTATACAGTACTTGAAAACAAGCAAACATGAACAATTGATGAACAGTCAACAAAATTCAAGTTTAAAAAAACAACAGTTGTTCACAGTAAGTGCATCATGTAATTATAAAAAGTCTAATAATACCCTTATATGTATACATTAACTCACAAATATTGAATTTCGATCATTCCTTGAAAAATACACGTTGCATGATATCCCAACGGAGTCAACTTTAAGAAAAACATATATGGACAATTGTTACAATGAAACAATGGATTGTATTTGAAAAAGTATTATTGGAAAAAAAAATTTGGGTCTCTATAGACGAGACAACTGACATGAAGGTAGATTCATCGCAAATGTTATTGTCGGCACACTATTGGTTGATGGGCCAGGTGAAATATTTTTACTAACATCTGAAGTTCTGGAAAAGGCTAACTTTTCAACAATAGCCGAGCTTTTTGATAAATCGTGGCCAGACGGTATTCAACATAATAACGTGCTTTTATTTTTGAGCGACGCCGCTCTATACGTGATAAAGGCATTGTACTCAAAAATGGTGCATGTTTCTTGTTTAGCACATGCAATGTATAGAATTGCAGAAGAAATTCGTGGTGAATTTTCTGGGGTAGACAACTTATATCAAGAGTGAAACAAGTTTTTTTAAAAGCTCCATTTCGCACAATCTCGCAACTTCTTTTTAGTGACAATTCCCTAGAACCTAACTTGGTTTTTAATTTTTATACATGAAAATTATGGATTTTTACCTTTAACGATAATGCAACTTGAAAGTCAGAATGTTTCGTTAATTGATTCAATTATTCTTATAAAATCCGTGCAAAATAAATTAGATAATTTAATTAGTGAAGTGGGTGTGAATCAAAAATTAACTAATGTTTTGCAAAAAAATGTGGGATTTCGTATTTTACAAAATATATCAAATATTTTAACTGGAGAAATCACATCTATGGAGGGATTGCCTGAAGATTTAATCGGTGATAACTTGGTTTTTAAGTACGTCTGTATAACATCAACAGATGTTGAAAGGAGTTTTTCCCGTTTTAAAAATATTTTGTCGGACAATCGTCGTCGGTTAGATGTTGATAATTTAAAAAAAGCTTCGGTGGTCCAATGCAACAAATTTAATTTATAGATATAATTAAATTTAATATATGCAATTATTTTTTTGGCTGTAAAATTATTTAATAATAGAAGTTATGTAAAAATAGCAAATATTTAATTGTATAATAATTAATTATTATTAATATAAAATAATCGTCTGCATATTTTGTTATATTTTCGTTTTATTTTTGTGCATATTTTTTGGCATATTTTGCCAATTTTACCTCCTATAACTTCTCATCCCTAATTATTACCTAAATATTATATGCGATAGCAATACGCACACACTTAGGTGCAGTAGGATGGTGTAAGTGCGTAGCTACCGACCGCTGTACGTCGTGCACCCGAGATGCTCGGTGAAGACGATGGACAGCCGACCATAGAGTTGAATAAACAAAAGGGCCGTCATCAACGGAAATTGAATCTTTTTTGAGTGATCTTATAAACAATGCTTTCCAAATATGTAATTAGGTACATCATTTGTTTCATTAAACAGATACTTCAATGTTGAAACTTGAATTTGAATTATGTTGCGTGGGTATTTGGTTAGGTGTTTTTTAATTTTTTTTTTTTTATCAATTTTTGGTAATTTTGTTAGACTTATGCATATTAAATATTAACATATGAACAAATTTTGTTCATTATACATTTATACTATTTTACATCATGAAAAACGTGGGCAGAAACGAGTTAAAAAGTTAAAGTTAACTTTTAAGATTTTATTTTCATTAACTTAATTTTTAACTTAACTGATTTTTATTGATATACATTTAATAAATAACGATTTACATGTAATCAAATCCAAGTTATGGTATTTTATAAATAATTAAATCTATATAAATAGAAGTGAATGTCACTTTTTTCCGCACTCGTAATCTTGAAAACTACCCCTCCGATTCATTGAAATTCAACGGGTTGTTATAATTTATTAATAGAGTCGATTACGGCCATGGGCGCCGATTATTGGGGTGCTGCGGTGCTCGAGTACCCCATGGTTAATTTCATGGGGTGATAAGAACCCCTTGAAATAAATAAAACATATAAATATTTTATACGTTAATATTATACATTTATAATTTCAATATATCAGAACATTTTTTAGGATTTTTTGAAACTCCTTTTACTGACGCACAGACGTTATTTAATTTAGTAATAAATGTTTTATCACAATTTGACATTGATATTTCCAAATGTCGTGGACAATGCTATGACGGGGTAGCCAATG
>NC_042493.1:101680691-101727470 GCF_005508785.2 Acyrthosiphon pisum
GGTCATTGTCAAAATATTTTAACCGTTCGTAATTACTTATTTGTATGTTTTTGTCATCGTAGTTTTTTTTCTCATCCTTCACAAACGATATACCTGTTGTGTCCCACAGCATTTATAACAAAATAATAATAACATCCGCTTCAATACGTTTGATTGCGATGTTTATAAACGGGGCGAATAGTAATCATAAAGCCGGCCACTTTCAATCCTAGCCTGCTGTTATGAAAAATCGTGGAAATAACCACCCGATGTTAGGATCCATGTAAGATTCTAGGGTTTGGGGGAGAGGGGATCAGAATTCTAGAAATCCTCCCGAAATTTCTTAAAATTAAAATGAACGCTTATTTTCTTTAATGGGAAATTTGTGGTCCGATGAAAGAAATAATCTGTCAGTAAAAATGGTGAAATCAGAACTGTATGTCAAATTAAACTATATTATTATTGTCAAGAATTTTTTTCAATTTTTGAAAAATTATAACGAAATAATTTTTTGAAATGCGAAACAAAATAATTTAAAGTATGATTTAAATTTTTTTTTTTTTAAGAGAAATTTACAATCTATACCTTAAGTTATAGGGTGAACGTCGTATGGATAGATTTCGCTTGATTAGATTTTAAATTTAAATAAAAAACACATTGTAAAATTTTGATAATGAAGTATTTGATTATATTAATATTTTAATATTGTTTTTCATTTCGTTAGGTATTTATTATTTTACTTAATAAATTAAGATTATAAATAGGCTAGATTATAGAATAGATTATAGGCACAGTATCTATTGTCATTTGTCAATGACCTTTTTTATTTTTTGCTTATCAATTAGTCTCCGGGTCTACTATGTTTCAAAGGTGGCAACACTAGTTATATCATTATAATTCGTTGAGAAATAATTATTACAATTTTATTAGATAATATACGATTAATCAGTAGGCACCGAAATCACATTTTACAATATAACTTGAATGGTTAGGGTGAAGGCAATAATAAATTATAATACATTTTATCACAATTTATTTACAAAATTACTTGGCATATTCGAGTTTGTGTTAACATTATTTAGTTTTAGTTTATAGTCAAACCTTAAAAAAATTTTGTACAAATCGTTATCATTTGTTATTCTTGCTGCCTTGTGACCCTCGCTGACTCTCGTGTCGTACAAGTTTATTGTTCGCAACGATATAATAATAACAAAATTCGGACGTAAAAACATGCTTTCGTACTTCAACTTCTCAGCCCTCGTTGGCCTGAAACATGAACATAGAAACATTAATTTCCATCCACATCATCTTATGAGAAACCTTATGTATACAATTTTCAAGTTATTTGACATAAATTTAAAAAATATCGGGTAAGTGGATTTCACATCTGCTGTACGGTAGGTTACGAGTGGTAACACTTGGAATAGGTATAACTACGTGGTTATCCGTTTTTGATAAAACAAATAAGTACAACAAATTCGCCTGTTTTCAGTAAATTTTTTTTGAAAACTTGTAGCACTATCTTTCATTATCTGGGATAGTGGGAATGTGGTATCATAATTTTTTTTTTTTCAAAGGTTTTTAAAGGTCGTAGTTTTGCTATTGTTATATTTGTAGTTAGTCTCCGTTTTACTTGCGTTAATATTACTTATAAATAGGGATTTGACATAAGGTAATTATATAGGTAATTATACCTATATAGGGTATATATAAGGATGCCCTAAACTACATAAGCCCTGCATATAATTCGAAGTAGACCTTTTTAACGAAGCTGCATACCCTGCACGCTCCACCTGTCAGTAAATCACAATATTATTAAACAGCATAATTATAATATTATACGCGAGTAGAAAAAAAAACGGTGGCACAGTAGTTGTAGAGGGTATTATATTATTATTATTATTATTATAATATCACGCGTAGTATATAACATAATATACCTATATAATATAATATTACGTGTATAATAATATGAAACCAAGCGGCACGTTTAGGAACCAATGTTTGTCTAGTTGGTCACGGACGAGCGCGTCCTTGCGGCGGGCGGAGAGGACGGGACGGCGGCGGTAGCGGCACCCGACACCGGCTGGCGGCGCGCGGATGGACGGGCGGATGAGTGCTGTGTGTTGTAGTAATGCCCGCGCGCTCCTAGTAACGATTTATTAGTATAATATTAGTAGGGCTAGGATTTTGTAGCATTTGCATTTTCTTTCATAGTACTATAGGACATAGCTAATCAAAAACAAAATTCGGTTCATTCATCACAGAGTTCAAATATGCAATTTTGATTTTGTTTTTTTCGCATTTTCTTATGATATTCGTAAATAAATGCTTTTTTGGTACTTTTTTGTCAGTTTATTAGCTTTTTAATTAGTTTTTGTTAATTATACGCATATTTAACATTTTTAGAACGTTTACGTACATATTTATCTAAATTATTATTTATTAATTTATTTTAATTGTATTATTATATATACTTATTTCGTGATTTCGTAGTGAAATATTATCACCTTATCGGAAAATATTTCTGAAAATAGATTCTTAGATTTTGTCAAAGTGATCACCGAGTGAGGAGTAGTGGTTACGTAATACGTTGACATTTATCGACATTTAATAAAACAGTTTTTAATTTATTTTTTCAATCAATATTTATAAATTGTGCTTAGTTGTTCTAAGAATTACTTAGTATGAACATATAAAAATGTATTTAATAAATTATTTTTTGATATTAAAAATATTTTTCAGCTAAACTTAAAAATGTTCAAGTCTTTTTTAGTTGTATTTTCTTGGTTAAAATGTTTTTTTTTTTTGTAGCATTATTGGCAATTTTTTAATTCCTCTGTTGTACGTTTTGAACGCTTTATTTTCCTAGCCCTAAATATTAGTATAGAAGGTTCGGCAGACAACGACAAACGACGCCGCCACCGATCGGCGTACACGCGCACACACGCGCACGCGCGCTTTCACGCCTGCCAACGCTTCCCGCCGCCGCGTCCACGTCCTATCGGCTCGCTTACACGCGCACACACACGCACGCACGCGCACGTTCGTTATATTATATAAACCCTTCGCCTACCGACATATCGCCGCTGCAATTATTATTACGGGCAGCGCGGACGACCTGGGGCCCAATTCTTTAATCGCTTTGACAATTATTGTGCGACATATTAATTATCGCATGCGTTAAAATTATAAAATTATCGAATACGACTAAAGTATATTATTATCGAATTCGAGCAACGAGAGGTATTCTTGAACTAGTATCTTGAACAGAATATATCACATGCACATGCGTACGGCGGCGGCGCGAGTGAGCGAGCGCCGACGGATGGGCGGACGGGACAGGGAGGGGAACGAAAATGTTTACACGCGTAGGCGCACGTAAAAGGCGGCGATGGAGTGCATGCGCGCCCACGTTAACTCGACCCAAGGTTTATAGATAATAATTTATTATCTATAAACCTTGAACTCGACCGACCGGCCAGCTGCCGGGATCGGTTTTATTATTATAACCGCCACCGCGCCGGGCCACCCGCCACCCATCCCATCACAACGCAGTTCGTGTGCAAAGTAAATTATCATCTTCGTGTGCGTAGATACGGTCGGAATCCGTCGTATATTCTCGTAGTGTCTGTTTTGTGCAGCGCATCGCATAGTCGCCAGTCGGTAGCATAAACGACGTATATTTATTATTGTTATTATTATTATTATTATTATTATTATTATTATTAATATTAATATTAATATAATATAATAATACAATATTTTCTTTATTACGGAAATAAATTCCAATTACAGTTTTTTTTTTCTATAATAATATGTATATAATATTATATTATCTAAATACATTTTCGGTGATTTATATATAACAATAATAATAATAATAGTAGTAATAATAAAAGAAGAAATAGGTATTATTTAGTATTAATATCATACATTATAATATTTAAATTTATAAAATAAAAAACAAGATGAAATAAAAACGAGATATTTATTATGCTTCTATTGAACTATTATAGTAGGTGCCTAATTTGTTATGTATTTCTTAAAACATTTGCCATAAACATATTTAAAGAATTATAAAAAAAATCAATATTTTTTATTGAGTTACCTGCGGACATTAAAATATTGGATGGAGAATTTTGCATATAATTTTTAGTTGAATGTTTTGTGTAGAATAAATTTGAGGATCGGTAGTTTATTGGATTTATTTTTTGCAGTAATCTTGGACAATCAATCATATTATTTAATAATTTAAATAAAAACTTTAATTTAATTTGTATAAAACGTTGTTCTAACGGCTAAAAAAACTGATTGTAACATTATAGTCAGAATGGGGTGCTCTATAAACAAAACATTGATAACATAAAAATCTAATAAAATTATTTTGAATTTTGTTTAAATCTTGGATTTGTGTTAGTAAATATGGATGCCAGATTAGGAGGGCATAATCAAAGTGTGAACGGATTAACGAGTAGTATAATATTTTTAATGCAGATTCACTTCGACAGGTTCGTTTTAAAAAACCAAGCTTTCCTGACGCTTTATTCCTAATAAAAAGTATATGGTCCTTAAATGATAGTTTGGAGTCATATTTTACCCCAAGATCGTGTACCGTAGAGCCTCTTAATAAATTTATATTACCCTGCAAAGAATAATTAAATTGTATAGGCTGTCTTTTTAAAGAAAAAGTAATATAAGAACATTTTTTTAAATTTAATTGCATAGCATTTTGTTGGCACCATTTGTACATATTTTTTTTAAATCTAACTGTAATTCAACAGCGTCATTTAAGCAACTAATATTTTTGAAAATGTTTGCATCATCGGTTAATAATAGGATTTTAGAATGAGAAATGACATCTGAAATATCATTTATAAAAAGGCAGAATAATATTGGAGGTAAATGGTCTCTCTGTGGGAGACGACCAGAAGTGACGAGGACTTGTTCAGAAAATATAAATTTTGTATTTTACAATTTGGATACGGCCAGAAATGAAAGAATAAATCCAAGAAAGAAGTGGTTCAGTGAAATCCATATATTTTAAGTTTATGAAATTAATAATTTATGATAAATCGTATCAAAGGCTTTTTCCATATCGGTATAAATTACGTCAGTTTGTGATTGATTTTCAAATGAATCCAAGATTGCGTGTTTAAATATACAAAAATTTGTTATTGTTGATCTATTTTGCCTAAATCCGTGTTGGTCATTGGATAATAATTGTTTGCATAAAGGTGTAATAATATTGTTTACCAATTTTGAGAATAATTTAGGAATTATTGACAGTTTAGATATGGGACGATAATTATTAATTAAGCATTTGTTGCCTTTTTTAAAAATCGGGGATATATATGAGGATTTCCACTGCTCAGGAAAAATACCTGTTAACAAAGATTTATTAAATAAAGAGGTTATAGGTGGAGTGAAAGAAAAAAATGAAAAAGAAAATATTTAAAGCCTGGTTACTAGTTTCACACTTTCACTCAGAATCTTAATAATTTTAGTATATTAGCATATACCTGCAGTAGGTATGCCAAAACCAGTATACCAGTCATAGGCGTGTTTTCAGGAGGGGCCACGTGGGCACTGCCCCCCCCCCTCCACGGCAGACTGTGCCTCCAACAAAATCATGCGAGGGTAAAAAAAAGTCGTGCAGAAGTACCCTGCAGTACCTATAGATTTTGATTGATTGTAATATTTTTAGTTACGCATTTATTAAATTGTATCTAACCTGTGATAATATGGTTTTATCAGCTGAAAATATCCAATTACCGATTATAATTTCAAAAATGTACTTAGTTATTTTACGACTTGTTAAAATAATTTTGCCAGAAACCCAAAATATTTATTATTGATTAATTAATAGTTTTACAATATGTATGTTTTTACCTTGTATAATGGATAGGAAAAAAGTATTTTTATTTTTTTGACGATGGTTATACTTTTTGATCATAATTAAAAAATATTCCTACCATTGTGAATTTTTTAACAAAAAAATGAATGTTTCTCCATGTCTAAAAAAAAAAAAAAATAGGTCTCACAATTTAAAAATTTGTTGTGCCCCCTCGGCCACCAATGTCTGAACACGACTATGATACCAGTATACTTAATATACTTATATGAATCTATTCATATAATCTTACTAACTAGAATGATGTCTATTGTCTTTACCTACTGGCTACTCCGTACGCTGACATACCCGGCCGCACTTCCAAATGACAAATGGATGATTTTTCACTGTGGTAATTAATTTTGTACTATTTTTGTTCGTGTCGTCGCAGTGCGTCGACTGCAACGTTTATATGTATGTTTATTATTGATAATATACGTTTATATTCAATTTGTATTGTTAGTCTATGTATATAGTCTATAATGATGTTATATCTGTATATATAGCGTATTATAGTCTATAAAAATATGATTTACCGTCGACCGTCGACGTAGACCGATCGCGTATAGCCACGCGCTTTCATAATGACGTAATATCATAAACAAATTATGTGAAATCAAAATATTTTTCTAACTTCTAACGACAAACATTAAATAAAGACCCGCCAAAAAAATTACGCCAACTAAAATGTTACGCCAGGGGATCAATCTCCGGCTCCCCTCCCCTTCATAGTTCTGCCACTGTATATTTATTTCCGAGTATGGAAAAGCAAACCTTCTACAATGCTCATACTATAGTGCATATATATTATATATATGGGTATTGTGTTAGAGACCCTCTTTGTGAATATGTAGGCACCCTCTATTTGTGTAGACTGACGAGGGTTGGCCGACGATGCGATAATATTATGTATATATAACTAAGTGCGTCCCAAAATGCTTGGCATCGACAACAAGCATTGACATCGCCGAACACTGTCGGTTTTAAATAGTATTTCACATAAAGATTAAAAAAATACTCAAACGTTTACTGTTTGATATCCACACAGTCACTCGCCTAATATTTTAAATATTTTTCACTATCACCCTAAGTAGAAGTCGATGTCATTACAGAAAAAAAAAAAGATTGCATTACATCATCCATTTAGACTTGAGGCTATGCTTCAAAAACACCGTCTTTGGAACTTCACCGACGACGGCTATCGGGCTATATGCCAATATATTATGTATTATACAAATCAATATCATACTATAGGTATAGTGCACAATTTTTTCAAGAGCCACAAAGGCCTTAAGTATGGGTTTCAATTTGTGTATGTCAATTTTCCTTTAAAAAACGTAGGCGTAAATATGTAATTGTATTGTCTTTTCCTGACTAAATAATTAAATTGACATTTTGGCTAACAGTTGACATAATATTACATAACGAACAACCTTTTTTTTTTTTTACAAAAATTCAGTTTTTAAGTGAGTTATGAGCATTTTTAATTTTCGCTATAATATAATATACGCAAAACTTGCTAAAAAATGTAATTATTGTAAAAAAATCCACATAAAAACACAGATAATGTCCTTACCATTAAGTGTTATGATAGGCCGTTTCACTCTAATTTTTTATTCAACTAACGAAGCCAAACGCGATTCACTGATCATAGGTTGTCCATACGCGCACTCGTAAGACGGATACAAAACAAATACGTGTTTGGCGTCCTCATAATGATGCAATACCGTACTGCCCCCTTTGTTATTATTATTATTATGTCTCAAGCTTATATTATAATTTTATTGATATTTTTAGAAAAAAAACTAAAAAAAAATGGAAAATAAAAATGTCCGTAAAGAGCTCAAAATACATCAAAATATTTTGAAAATGTTATGGTGTATAGAAGATGCTAAGATAAACATTCAGTCAAAATTTCATGTATCTACGGTAATTTTTTTTAAAGTTACACCAAAAACCAAATTCAATTTTGTGAAAAATCGATTTTGCGTAAAAATTCCCGTTTTTCCTTAATTTTTCTTTTGTTTTTCCCGGCGCTTTTGAAAACCACTGGGAAATTTAAATTTTGACCTCCCCAATGCACCAACGATATTCACTTTCTGATCGAACAAGATACTGAAGTTGAAAATCGTAGCATTATTTCGACTACTTATCGTGTACCCAGACACAAAAAAAATAAAAAAATAAAAAAACACACATCATTGTAAAATCAATACATTCATCGTTCCACTCAGAATCTAAAATTCAAGCTATCATAATTTCCATAGAAGAAATACGAAAATCCGGGTTTGACCAATCATGGGAAGTTATAATTAATAGTAATTTACGGCACAAAAGTGTTGTAATTTTTTATTATCAGTGTTATCACATAATATGATAGTATTAGCTATATTAAATATAATGATAATATAATATATCCTTAATTCTAATTTGTTTCTCCTACAAGAAAACTACCCTAAATTATTTGTAATTTGAAAAAAAAAAATTAAATACCTATACGAAATTAGTAATTAATAAATTACCTTCATATTTCATTGATTTCTCCACAATAAATCCGTAACCCAACAATAATAAATCTTTAACAAATTTGTCAAAATCATTTGTCTCTCCTTTAATGAGTGTTTCATCATAGTAGGTATGTCAAATTAAATAAATTTTCTTTTAAACTATTAATGAAGTCAATATTATTCATCTTTAATTACAATTAATTAAATATACTCCAATATAGCCAAAATTAGTACAAAAAATAATAGTCACTCAACAATTTACATCACTTTTACCATATCATTTTATACTACCTATTAAATCCAGATTTTTTTTTAAATTTATCTCAACTATAATTCTGTACATATGGGAAATACCTTCTTATATATTTTATATTGTTAGTTATATCAGTAGGTTATAGTCTATAGGTATAATATCTGTAATTTATAATTAAAGGGAAAAAAACCACAACATAATATGTTTAATATTATTAGACATTTTTTGTTTTGTAAATAAATACAACATAAAAATAATATAGGGTGATTAATTTTTCTTTCTCTTCTTTTTCCTTAATAGTATAAATTTAATAAATGTAATAGTAAACAATTCAAACAATAGAGTTATATCAAAACTGTCCAAGTAATAAATGTGATTTTCATCGAGAACAAGCTTGGTAATGTTAGTATTAAATATTTTCGACGCTGAATTCATTGAAAAATTGAAAAAATGAAGTTGACTGAAGCATGGCTGAAGAATTCAAAGGCACATGAATACATTATCACAACTTGGTAAACATTTGCTTTTTATAATTTTAAACCTTATTACTGGCTATTTATACATTAAAAAATAAATAAATAAAGACCTTAACTTAAATTAATAAATTAATTCTAAGTTTCCATATAACCATTAACTTAACTGAGTAAAAAAAAAAAACAGGATAACTACTAACTATATTATACTTTTTAAAATATATTATATCAACTTAATTTAACTCAATTAAAAATTAACTTACCCAGACTTACATCACGATACTATTACTACTTTAAATACAATAATTTTTATTTATATGTTTTTCTTGATGTTTAGTGTAAGAGGGATTTTTGGTTTTTCTATACAAATTGTCAAACGTTCTGTAATACCTTGCCTCATCAATTGATCAAATTAATTAATCTAATTTTCTTAACATTTTTCAGATTAAAGTTTTTTTTTTTTTGTAATAAATGTTTATTAAATTATTTTAATAAATTGTAATAATATAATAATAATAATTAGGTAAATGTGTAATAAAACATAGCATTAAAAAATTATTTTAAACATTACAGTACATTACAATACAGAACTTTACTATTGTTAACTATCATCTATAATTTACGCAAGATCAGTGTCGCTTTTTGGTAACTCTAAAAAAAATAACCTTAGATTATACGTGACATTAATATTGATATATTACCATTCAATAAGGGAACTGTTTTATTTGACCATGACCTTGTCTTTTTCATAATACTTTTCTAGATAAGAATCTAAGTATTTTGAACACTTTTTTTTTTTAATTGTTAATAAACTAACTTAAAATATACTAAGCTAACATTTCTAAATTGTTATCAACTCTGAAATACCTACATAATTTTTTTTAAAAGAAAACAATAATAATTGTAAAAATATATAGTACCTAGTGAAATAGTGAATGGTAAACACAATTTTGGTTTCAAGACCTTTTAAATTCTTTTCAACTGATCAAGTGTCCTTTCTATATTTTATTATGATATTCTATAATGCCTCCATTATGCATAATATTATATAATGTATGTGCCAATGGGGTTATAAGACTGTAAAGATAGACATATTACGTGTGTTCTAAAAGTCTCTAATAAATTTTAATAACAATTCTATAAAATATAAAGTATACCTATCTGTTGAGTGCAAATGCATAAATGACTCTCCTGAAATAAATTCAACAAATGTTGCCTAAAAGAAAAAATAATTGATTACTCAGAAAAAAAATACTACTAGAAAATTGAGGTAGGAATCATATAAATAATATAAAGATTGTTATATTATTATGTCAATGGAAGGATAGATATTACATACTACGTAATTAATGTATACAATATGTAATAAATAATAATATACTGTACTACTGTATTATAATAACCAGTATATTAAAATACTAAACATTAATATTAATATTAAGATTTTATTTTTATTTAAAGATATACAATTTATATATAGAAGGTAATGAGGTAATTAATATTCTTCAGCTGATGAAACATATGAAAAATCTTATGAACAATACTTAATTATTGACTCCTAATTGACAATTTTAATTGTTCTACAAAATCCTTGAAGAATATGATTGCTGCATCCACATCTGCCTCACTATGACGTGGACTTTGAATACTTCCGTCACCTATATTTACCAGATTTCTTAAATATTTTGAATATATATCTGGCGGTACCGAATGGTTGTTTTTCCCTGCCTTTCTATCGAAGACGCAACATTTAACCTGATATAGATAAAAAAAAATATTAAACTAATGAATAAATGGAAATTTGTTTCAGGTGTTTAAATTTTTTGAATTTTGTCTAATTAATTGTACTGGTTTATTATACAGTGTGGCTGTGTGATTCTCTAAGCATGCTCATTCTCATTACCTTTAAAAATGAATTTGTTCAAATTCTTATTTATGGTATTTTTAAATATATTAAAACAATTCTTCAGATTTGTACTAATGAAAAATAAAGTGAGCGTGCTTGATGAATAACCAGTATAATAAATGGGTTAGCAAAAATGTAATATATTTTGTGTAGGTACCTTAGTTTTGGTAATCCAATGCTTTTGGCGTTTAATTGCCAAACTAAGGGCCTTTTTTTCTTCTTTGGGTGTCTCTACAGCATTTAACCACGGCATGTCTGCAATTAAAGGTCCGTGTTTCGGGCACCACCACGAAGAACACCACTAAAACATATAAATTATGTTTCTACATTATGGATTTATAATTAAAAGTTAATTGTAATTATAATTAATTTGCTATCGCTAATAAAACATTGTTGTATATATGACCAGATTTAAAGAATAGGGGCAGCCCCGAGATATAATATAATTTGATAATTAAACATAAACCTGTAACTTTGATAATGTTAAAAATAAAATAACTTTCAAGTATGTGATTGTAATCCTTTTTTTTTATTATTTTCTATTTAAGTTATTTGTTGTGTTAAATAAGTACATTATTTTAAACCATAAAATATTAATTTTTTAATTTTTAGGATTTTTAATTAATTGTAACTACTAACTACCTAGTGCAGTTATAAATAATATATAATAAATAAAAACTACGACTGTATAAAATTCCTTTCCTTCATTTTTTACAATCCTGGGTTTAATTTCAATACGAATTCATAAGCACAAATTGCTTCAGTGTAATTATTAATAACTTTTTCTATAGAACCTACATAAATAAAATTAAAATTATAGAATAAAAATAAAGTGAAAATTCCCCCCAAAAAAAAGCTTGGCCTGTCAGTGGTGAATAATTAAAATGTGCTTGGCAGGGAAAAGGTTAAAACAATGTAATGTGCCTTTACTCATGTTTAATTCTGAATACATATATATTTCTCATAACCATATTATAAATATTGACAGATGTATTGTCACATTCAAAAACTTTTGTATAATGTGCTAAAGCATCATTAAGATTTCCAATGTTCTTGAACAAAACATCTGCTTTCAATCGATATGCATATAAAATTCATTAGATTCATCAATTTCTAGAATTCTTTGATAAATGTCCACCAAATCATTATCAAGTTGGCCAAATTGTTTTTTAACAACTGATATATTAAGCAAAGCATTATAATAGTCTGGTTGAAGTTTAATCACCATATTCTTCGTTAACCATTCCAATATCACAGTACTGTCTCGTTATAGTTAATAATAATAATAATAATAATAGTAAGATAAGATAAATAGTACTAACAACTATTACCTAGAGGGCTAGGACATTTTATCAACATAATTCTTGGGATACAACAATAAGAATTTTACATATAATAGGATATAAATATATAATATTGTCTGTCAAATATTAATATAATATGAGATAAACATGTTATGAAAGTACCAGTCTCGGGCGAAACAGAGGACATCTCAGAGATAGGTGAAGTACTAAATAAACAGGTTTAAGAGTAATCCACCTTTATAAAAGAATCATTTCAAAGAATGGGGTATAAAAGATGAAAAAGGTTAGCGATTGACATAAAATAGACATATGATTGAGATTAATATACCACTAAAATAGTTAAACATCATAAAAAATAATAATATACATTGAATGGGATATTTTATATTTTATAAATGATTAATACTTATTGAAAATTCATTGTGCAGGATACACACGGATGGGCCATAAGCATTTCCGAGAGGATAGCAGACGGACACTACATCTGTGGGAACGTCTATACTCTTATCGACGGCTAGGGGAGTAAAGGTAGTACTATACAGAAGACCCTGGAACGGGCCATATTCAGATGTGATCTGACCAAGCCAGCCAAAGCACTTTCACCCTAGTTAGTTCTCTGATTTATTATTTGGTACTTAGAAAATATCAAATTAGAATCAAATAATTTCTAAACAGTTAC
Source organism: Acyrthosiphon pisum (assembly GCF_005508785.2). Lineage (NCBI taxonomy): Eukaryota > Metazoa > Arthropoda > Insecta > Hemiptera > Aphididae > Acyrthosiphon > Acyrthosiphon pisum. The sequence goes on from NC_042493.1 coordinate 101,693,686, forward strand.
AATTACTTCATGTTCTGACTTTTCTATGAACAGCTTAACAAAATTTACAAGTGTTTCTATCTGAGGAATAAAATACAATATCTACAATAATATCAAGACTACACAATTAATTTTACCTGCATCTTATGCTTAATCCCTTCTATTCCACTTGAGAGCGACATCATGACATTGATTAGGTTTGGTTTTAAAATAACAGCGCATTTAAACCTGTTGAAAAATGAATTATGGTGTAATTACTAGTTATGCTGAATAGAATCATTTTACAAGGATAATGTTCTATTAATTAAATCAAGTAGGTACCAAGTAATATGTTTATATCATGGGAAACAAAAATTAATAATAAAGAAGGTAAGAAAATTACAATAGCACAATATATTAAGCTGAAGTCTAAGAAAGAAATAAAACAGTTGTAATCATACAATAATCAACGTTTAAAAAATAACTGAAATTAAATGAATGCATGCAAAAGTATACTAATAGTATCAAATATGTAAAATAATAAACCATTTATTAATGAATTATTAATGTTATATTCTGAACTTCCATATTAAAATTCACTTCGTTTTTGTATTACCTATTCTTGATAATTATCAAAAATGTTACATTTTAAAATATAGCTAGATATAAACAATATAATCAACACATACAGTTGAATTGTGGTAAGTAAAAATATCCAAAATCTATTGTGTAATGAAGTTACCTACTGACTTTATGCAGTTCAATGGTGGTGTAAAATGTAGATGAATTGCCCATTACAGAATTCATAGAAAAAATATATATTTTATACATTTAAGCATATTTCGGAGATTAGAGAATTCAGCCTGTATTTCATATTTAAGAATATTTTGTATTCTTGTTCATAATAAAAATATTTTTTAGTTGTAAATTACTAAGTTGAATACCTACACAAACTGCAAGAAAAAAAATTTTTAAATTAAAAATCATAAACTATAGAAGTTGATCAATAACTTGTTTGTTATTAAATTAGAAATTGTTTTAAATGTGACTTATTTTAAATACTTTACCAAAGAAAAAATGTACAATACCTACATATTTATTTAAGTTTAATCATATTATTAAATGGTAAATGTAAATATATTAAATTCATTATGTTTTAAGTAAACATATCGTTATTTTACATATGTTTCTTATTGTAACTTGCATATACATTTTTAAACTCATTGAAGTAAAAGAAAAGCGTATTATCTGAAAATTTTACCAATTTAAGGATTATTAGGAGAATATTTGGAGGGTTTTTTTAGAGCATATTTTAAACTTTTAATATTGTGTTAATCAATATTAATATTACCTTGGAAGAGCCAAATCCAGATCATGTATTGTGGTTAGGCCAATTTTCCAATGAGCAAATGCATTTTCCTGGTTCATAAGAGCCGCGCAACAAAATGAGTTTTTTGCATTTTCTTGATCATCCTTTTCCAGATACAAATCCCCCATTTTCATGCAAACATCAGAAGCATTTAAACGATTATTAGATTTCCGGTATGCTTGAAAAAGTTTTGTGTACAGGTCTAATAGGTCTGTGCCACCTGGATGTAACTGGATACATATTTTTAGATATTTCACAGCTTCTTGATAATCTTTAATGTTTAACAAATATATGAGAGCCAGATCTAAGTTCAACTTATAATCTTCAGGTATAAGTGTTAAGCATTTCTTATACATTACAGTACACAATTCCATTTCCTCGAGATAGCAATATGTAACCGCTATATTCTTTAATAAACGTACATTTTTTGGTTCTTGCGCCATTGCTTGTATAAACGCATTTAATGCATTTTGGTACTCTTTTATTTTGAAATAGGACATTCCTAAATAGAAATAAACATTTGACATATCCGGGTCTATATCTAAGATCTGTTCATATCTCAAAATTGATTTTCTAAATTTACCACATTGGTAATATGCATATGCCAAGTAGTTTAATGTTATTGGACATTTTTTTGCATTGTTGTGGGCAATCTTAAATTCCTTTTTAGCCTCTTTTATTTTATTTAATTTCAAAAGTAGTTTGCCGTGATCATTACGTACTTTATCTAATGTGGGATTCAAAGCTAAAGCACGTACATAACACGCATCAGCATCGACTAGTTCATTTGTATCAGATAAAAAGTTGGCATAATCTGTCCACGCTTCCACATCATAAGGTTCCATTGCACATACTTTAAATAAGCAAAGTTTTGCTGAATTGTTATTAGATTGTTTTATATGAACCAAGGCCAAATTTATTAAAATTTCCCGACAATTAGGATTATTGATTTCGGCTCTTTTTAACCACTCAATACACTTTTCGTAGTTTTTTTGGTTGAAATGTGATTCGGCAATACGTAGAATAATATTTAGCTCTTTTGGATTTTGTTTAAATGATTCTTTACATAGATTTTGTTTATTTATGAAATTTTCATTTTGAAATTTGGATTTGGCAGATTTCAAAATATTGTCTAAAAAAAATATAAATATATTATATTATAAACAATTTAGAACATTGAAAATTAATTAATATTAAGTTATTTCAATAAAAATTAGATTCATATGGAATATCATTCTATGACAAAATGCGATAGAACAGAAGAACCACCATGCTTTTATTTTATAATCCTTGGCCACTGTTAGAAAACTTAATATAACTTGAAGAAGGGGCAGATTCATTGTGTTTAATGAAATTTCATTTTCATTTGACTTTTTTAATTAAAACAGAAAACATTAAAAATAGGCTTTTTTTACTTGAACAAGTTATTTCAAATTTCAGTAACAATTTTAATAAGTCTACAACATTTAAATGTAGTGTTTCTTGTGTAAAACAAATTTGTTGAGGACAAGTTTGTTAAAGTAAAGGTTTATTGTCTAGTATATTTTAAATATTGAAAGGGATGTTGCAAATAACATAAAAAAAGAATCATTGTCAGAAAAGTACAGCAAAAAACAAGGAGTTTTAAAATAATATATTATATTATATTATATATTAACCAATATCAAACGTTTGTTATTTGCATTTTTTATATTGATTGTAATTTCCAAAATATTATATTGTAATCATAAGATAATAAATTGTTAATTTTTTAAATGTAATATAGTGGTTTATATACAAATAAATAATATTTTGAATTTCTGTAGACTGAAGTTGTGTTTCAAAAAATATGTTATAAATTGTTTTGTTTGTTTTGTGTAGGCATGTGTGTATTTGTGGGTTAATGAATATATTTTAATGTATAATTTTACAGAAAAACTATTAATTAGGATAAAACGATAAACTTAGAGTAAGAACACAACTAGAAACTTCAAAATGAATTTTAGTTTATTTAATGCCATATAGTGCACAAAATATTAAAAGAATAAAAGGAAAATTAATAGTTTAACAAAAATATGTATTATTTTATTGTGGACCAACTATGATAAAATTAAGTGAAATAATACCAAAAATATCTCCTTATTTTCCTAAAAATCCAAAAATTATTTTAGAATTAACTATGTGTTGTAATGATTTAGTAGGTTTTGTAAGATTATCTAAAAACAAATATATTATATATATTATATATACAATTTAGATCATTGAACATTAATAAATATTAAGTTATTTCAGTTAATAAATAGGTATAATAACAATTAGATTCAAATGGAGTATCATATACCATAAGAAGTCATGTATATTTAAAGCAAAGGTTTACTGTCTACTAGTATATTTTAAATATTGAGAGGGATGCTGCAAATACCATAGGAATCTTTGTTAGAAAAGTACAGAATATAAATTATCCACTTCCGACTTGGCTAGTTGTCGTTTCTGGCGAAACCTGCCCGCACGAAACCAACTTTACGAGTACCGACATTTCTGCCGGCACGTGTCCCCAATTTAGGTGGGTGGCTGACGGACTTGTTCTATCTGCCGACCTGGGCAACCCACCTTCCCGTACTTCAGTCGTAATACATTACTGATAGAATATACTACAATATTTTACATTACAACAAATGTATAATTATTTATTCAAGTTATACATACTGTTTATTTATTTTATTAAGATATAATTAAAAAAAAAAAGAGATGACACCGATATAACCATATTTCATTATACTAGGAAGGTTTCGAGTATGTTATATAAATATTGTAATATAAAGTAATATAAAATGAGTATTGAATTGAGTTTGGATAGAAAATTAAATTAAATTGTTCGTCATAAATTTAAAGTAGTATATTCCATATAAAAATATGGTAATAACAAATAGGGTGCCGTTAACATTATATTTTTTAAAACCCAGATTCTGTTTCAGATAAGTATCTTAAAGCAGTTAAAAAAAAAAAATTGTCTTTTAGTCATAGTTTACATATGCCCATGTAAAAATAACATAACAATAGATAATACTGAAAAAAAAAATAGCTTACCCTTGCCTTCTGCGTCATGTTTATTATATATCTAAAAAAAATAAATATATAATTATATAAATTTAATCTAAACAATTTTGAATAATATTAGTTTATAGGTACCTCTATAGCTCTATAAAGCGGTGCTACAGTATCTCTATCGGCTTTTCTAATGATTGATCCAGCCAAATCCTTGACTATTGTAAAATTTAGTTCATCAAATTTCTCGGAGATGAATTTAAATCTTTAAAAAAAAAAAAAAAAAAACACGACTTGATTATACTAACTGAAACATGGAATGATATAAAAAATTGTCCCAATAGTATACCTGGGTTTCAAATGTATTTTACTAAAATTAAATAAAATCAAAATGATAGCGTAATAGTGCCTGTTTATTAGAAATAATTTTATTATAGACTCATATAAATATGGTTTTGTAGAAGCTAGTTTTTTAAAAATATCTTTAACAAACAACTTTTGTAAAACTTCTTTTAGTTTACTATATATACAGATCTTCTTCGTTAAATAACAATTAATTTTCGGTTCAATTAAAAAATATTATTTTATCTGATAATTTGTTTAATGATTATCTACTATTAGTGATATGAACATAAATATCATTAGTAATTACAATATAGATAACGAATAGGTACTTAGATAGCTAGCTCCTAAAGACTTCCACTCACTGATTAATGTGTGCACAAGATTTTCCAATAATAAAATACACTCTTGTATACTTAGATCATATTATGTTTCTAAAATGTAATAATAGTAACCTAGATAATGATAATGAAGCAGGGGTTCTCCAAATTGATATAACCGATCACTTTCCTACTATCACGTCAATTCCTCTCAATAATAACTTAATTATTGAAAATGATACCATTTCTAATGCATTACCATAGGATAGTATAGGAAAAAAGACGAACAGTGGCAAACAGTCATCAATGAAAATAATATATAACTCATTCTAAAATTTACATTATACAATTAATGTGTACACAATTGATAAAACAATCTTATTAAAAAATAAAATACTAAAGAATAGATGACTACCATCCTTGTATGTCCTTCACGTCGCAAAAATGAACTTTCCTTTTAAAGTTAAAAAAAATTCTCTTAATAAAAATCTACTAACCCAAGTACTACAAAAAATACAGAAACAAATTTAATTAAAAAAAAAAAAAAATAACTTAAATAAAATTAAGTTCAGTTTATATTCAAATAATCTAAAATCCACTTGGGAATTTAATAAAAAAATATTACAGGGGGAGAAAAATTGTAAAATAAGGAAACTATAAAACTTTTAAAGCTCAATTATGATTTAATCACAAATGCTCAAAATAAACCAAAGAAAGTAACTGATGAATTTAAAGAATTTTCCTATTCATAGGACAGAATTTGGTTGATAAATTTAGTAACAGTGAATGGATAGAAACCAATAAACTATATGAAATATAGCGTGAAATATCATTTGATGACTTCTTTTTAAGTCCTGTTAATAGCAATGAAGTGATAGATGTAACAAACAATTTATAAAGACTGCTGTGGTCTTTGATAAATTATTGGTCAAACTACCAAAAAACATTTTATCATTTATCCTCTAGCGCGTAAGTATAACTTTAGTTTATCAGTAGGTAAATCAAAAAATTATATTTTGTACATAACTTAAATAAATAAGCCCTAATATGTATATTTATGCACTATACTTTTTATTTATAAAGGTATTTAGATTGAAAATAAAAGAAACCAAGATCTGTAGCTATACACTGAGACCTTTATACACAATAATATTTATATAACTATAAATTATTTACTTTTCCAGGTCATTTTCTGCTAAGATTTCACTTATAACTGCGATTGGTGCTTCACAGTCTGTATGTTTTGAACAAAATAATTCCTGTAAGTATAATAGTTGTTAATGTATTATTTAATTAAATATATTAATTATATTAATGTTTAAAAATAATAAAATTAGTTTTACAGGTTTTTCAACAATTTTAAAATAAAGAAATTATGACAATGCTTTGCAAAAGAGGCATTTTTAGACAACTGTCTCACTTAATAAGGCCTCACACACATTTATTGTCTTCAAAGTAAGTTAAATGGCATAATTATACATATTCAGTAGGTAGCTCACATTTAGATTTATTAATCTGCTGTTACGCACTTGTAATATTAAGACAATATATGTGGGTTTGATGTCTTCTTAATTGTAAACATACTACAAATATTTCCAATAACAAGTACACCACAATATTTTTGGTACCCCGATCTCCCGTTTTTCTGTATGATTTATGAGAATCCCTAATAAGTAATAAAGAATGTCATACCAGGGTCTGAAAATCTCAATAATTATAATATATATTAAAATATAAATTTAGAAGAATAAAAATATATAAGGTGAATCTATTTCTCATTAAAACGCCTTATAATAATGACTTATCAATTCAGTAATTAGAGCCCTCGTAAAATTTACCAAATTGCAAAATAGAATTTTACTCCATAACATGATATCATAGTAAAAAATATGTCCCACAGACATCCCATATACCTATTATAATATAGTTGAATTATTAGTATATTACTTACAAAATCTACAAGAGGTTTACTTAGACTCATGGTTTAAAATAGTAAGCACAAGTGATTTCGCAAATTGGCAAAGACAATTTATATTGATCCAGATGTACTGTTGACAATCGACTGCAAAAACAAAATATATATTATTATAATAAGTGCATTCTATTGAAAAAATATATTATATAAATGTACATATCTAGTTGAAAACAGATTTTGTGCATTGTTTAATTATTGTGTTTTCAATAATTCAGTTTTAAATCCTGGAGGTGAGTTTTTAGATAAAACAAACATAATATTATAATATTGTGTCGATGAACACTAGTAAAGCGAACAGTGAACAGTGTAGCTTGGTACTTTATGTTGGCTGTCGTTTCTAAACAGGTATTCAGAGCTTTTATAATATATATATATACTGTCAAATGCTACAACTTGGGACAGGATAATTAATTTTAGGTTTATTCGCCGTAGCTGCACTGTATTTGAGATAATCTACTTTTTTTTTTAATCAATATCTACACAAGATTGTCTATGGACTCAATGTGATAATACAGCCCAAAACATAAATAATAATAATGGAGAACCATCACAACGGTTTACACTATTTCTAAATAGTAATTAGTCCTCAAAAATTTTATCTGTAAGTCATTATCATTACATTTGTATTTTTTATTATTCACAGATAAGTATGTGTAGTTTAAAATTAAAAAAATGAACTTCAGTTTGATTAATTTTTAAACGTTGTACCTTATGATTTATGTGTCATGTAATATAACTTGGGACAAAGACACATAGGTACACATAAATTGTTTTTAATATAATTAATAATTACTGTTGATCACTCTGAAATATGTCAAAACCAGAGGCAATATTGAATTATGACGAGATACATTTTACTGACGACCCAGGAATAGTCAAAGTCACCTATGTTAAAATATACATTTTTTGAATTTTTTTTTTCTAAATACTACAGAACAACATTATTAAAATGTTTATATTTGTCCCAAGTTGGAATTGGTATTGGAAACATGATTTTTAGCATTCTTAATAGACTGGTATAAACAACACCCTGTGTACAACTTGAGACAAAAATAAAAAAATAAAAAAATTTACTTAGGTAAAACTAAAATTTTTAAAACCATAAAGGTGTCAAAGAGCAATCCAAGAATATACTTTTAACACCAAAATCAAGATTGTGGCTATCCTAGTTTAGAAGTTATGCAAGCCTAAAGTTCAAAACTGTCCCAAATGGTAGCATTTGACAGTATAATATATATATTACGGTAAATTATGTTATATCTGAAAATAATGGTATTCGCTGGTTATTAACGTTATTTAGTAACAAATGTGGGTATTATCGTTATTTTCTGGTGAATAACGTTAATAACCGTATGATATGGGAAATGTTGATTATAAAATAATGTTCAACGAATAGGTAATGATAATATTGTGATCGCTAAACTGATTGTGCGGTACTAATTGGGTAAACCAATAAAACTTAATCGGGCACAGCTAAGGTGGACCTATAGGTACATATTATAACATTGGTGGTTACATTTGAACATAATATCATACCTAGCGAAAATTATATTATAGTTGATTATACTTTAGTATATGTACAAGTGTCGTCGTATGTACTAGTTGGAAATGGCTAAAATAAATACTGACTTTTGAATCAGGGACTGGGACATAGATGATTTTTATGGTTCCAGTTCCTGTTCAGTTCCCAGTACAACTAAAATTTCGGTTTCGTATATTTCGGTTCCCATTGTCCAAGTGTGGTATGGCGTAGATGTGGTCGCGGTACGGTGGAGCAGTGGTCGAGGTATGAACGGGTGGTAGTTTGGTTTCGGTGTGTGGTGGAGGGGTGACGCCGCCTTGCGTGCCGAATATTATGTTTTTTTTATCATAGAGGAGTGATGTCAATTATTAAATACAATTTTACTGAAACAATATTGTCTATACATTTAGGAATTATAATCCGGCAGCCGGAAGTCTTTGGGTCATCGGTTTATTACACGAAACCACACACACACACACACACACACACACATGACATTCTTATCCAAATTATGTACATAACCAATTTTATAAAATATGGCATGCGATAAATATGGATATATCAATTTAATTATTTGAGCAATGATAAAGTAATTATTCGTGAGCATTTAACTTTAAACACTCATCGGCCCATTTGACAATCACTATAAATGGAAATGCGTTTCGATAACAGATGGCGCGTTTGAATTGACTTTCGGTCTTTTAAACTAAAATTGATGGTCGTAGCGATGACCTTCAACATTGCTCATATTATCAAGCCCTTTAAAAATTGAGTGCGCGTACTGGCGGATACATAGGTCGGTTCCCGTTGGCCAGGTCTGGTAAGGCAAAGCGGTGGTCGCGGTACGGAGGAGCGGTAGTCGTGGTATGGTAGAGCGGTGGTCGCGGGACTCAGGGGCGGTAGTCTTGGTATGTCGGAGAGGCGGACGTGGTACGAACAGGTTGTCGTTCGGTCGTGGAGTCGTGGAGGGGTGTTGTGCACCGAATACCTATCGTATTTATTTTTGTAGAAAAGCGCCGCGCTGTATCAAAACACAGTTTATCTGAAAAAACATTTTTCTATGCGTTTGGTAATATTATTATAACCATCGATGGTCAGTGGGTAATCGGTAATCACACACACATACACACACACACACGCGCGCGCGCGCGCGCGCGCGCTTCATATGTACACAAACACAATAATTATATTTCGAAAAAATGATACGAGTTAAATTAGTATTGTACTCGTCAATCAGTTTTTTATCATCGCTCTTGCACCACAAAAAATAAAATAACACAGCACGCGCCGCAAAACAATAGAGGTAATAATGTAATAATGACGATAAAGTATTTAATCGAGAAAAGGCGACAAATACCTAATAATATATTATAATTATTCATAATATAAACCGAAATGTATTGTAAGTCAAAATATACCTACGACTAACAATGTATTATTAAGGAACTATAGGTACTAGGTATGCTATGCCGCCATTTTGAGACAAATTATGTTATATGAATTTCCCTCCCTTTATTTTATCATTAATAAATGACTCGCAAAATGGTGGCACAGCATACCCATTAAATGTAGAGCCTTAGTATTATGTTCATAATAATATTACCTAAGAGATTGTAAAACGTCTGCCACAGGTGAGTGATTAGTTTGATAGTAGACAGCCAGGTGTGCTGCGCCGATCGGCTTTTGTCGCGACTTGAACGGTGAACGTGGAGTGGAGTGGAAAGGGGATTGGAACGCGACTCTTGCAGCAGTCGTCAAACGTTTGTTTATTAAATAATGACAGAAAAATAATTAGCCGAAAAAAGAATGTTATTTAATAGTTAAATTAATTATGACGATCGCCGAAGTATTGTAAAACCGTATGAAAGACGAACGAGGAACGATCGAACAAAGAACTGTGTGGACGCGGTAAGAGTGTTAAGAAATGAACAACCTGAGAAGACAATAATTGAGAACTCACGAATGTACAGCGGATGGCAACGCATGCAGTACGTTGTCGTTCATACGAGGGGAGATAACGTTAGTCAACAATGGCGTCCGACGATCCGATTGGCCTCTCGGGGCTTGTTGGCGCGCGGTGAAGTAGAACCCGCGGGGTGTTGCTCGCAGAGCGTGCGCACGTTTTGGTGGTGGTGCGCGCTCTGCGTCCGCTCGAAGTGGGGGAAGTGAACGCGGGTGTGCGAATGATGTGGGGGGGGAGGTGATCGCGGGTGTCCACCTGATGTGTGAAAGGTGCACGTCGGACATACATAACCGATTCTGTGGTGGTACGAGCGGACAGCGCGGTGTTGGTATTCGAGTTTGAAGAGCAGTTTACAAAAGTAACGGTGCCTGCAGCCACGACTTGCGATAACCCTACAGGTTACAGGTGAGTAAATAAAGCATTTATATTTTTTTGATTTCTAGAGCTTATAACGTTTTATCTTCGATTACGACCTGTGATGTGTGTTATGCCAGTGGCCAGGTGGAAATGGATGTAGTTAAGGGCAGACTCTTAGCGATAAGATTTTCCTAGCATTTAGACGTATTATATAAGCCCGCCGAAAGTAAACATACTTCTAGTAGTCCAATTTTAATAATTTTGAATACTAATTTGAATTAATTTGCCTCATTCCTATACGTTTTGTAGGTAAAACTTTTTAACTTGTTTGTCTCGTTGATTAAAAATACATAATATTAATATTATCCTATCTCTTACAAAATTAAAATTGGACTACTAGAAATATGTTAATTGGCGTTATTCATTGTCACGAACTCGCGTATAAATACAAATATATTTTCGATAGTGTTTACGATGACCTGTGCATGCGCGTACGTGTAATATATAATTTAGTCGTATCGATAAGGAATCCACACTAACACTTCTAATAATCATTTACGAGTTTACTACTAACACAATAGTCACTACGACCGCGGGCGGTTACAACGAGATTATAAATTGCCCAAATGTTACCCCTTAAACAACAGCCACCATAAATAATGTATAATATTTTCGTGATACATAATAGTTGATATATATATATATATATATATATTATGTTGGTGGTGGGGGGAATTGGTAGGGCGTAATACGAAACACAAATTTTTTGATTAGTTTTATAATCGACAATATTTTTTTGAAGATTTATTAGTACCTAATTGGAAGATATTATGTTCATTATATTACATATTTGTATATGTCGTAGCAGCCGTGACGATATAATTGTTTCCTCGATGTTAATATTATATTATTTTGCAAGCATAATTTATCGATCAACGCAGCGAAATCGCTTCAGTGTGCGTGTAGGTATACCTTTATATTGGAAAGGCCAGTATATCATTATTATTATTATTATTATTATTTTCGAGTATAAATTGCATACCTACAGCGGTGGTTATATACATTCCGATTCTAGCGATACAATAATATATGGTATTTTCGTGTTTGTCCGTATTATATAGGTAGCTAGATATACCTACACATGATAACTAATTCCAATGTCCAAAGTATTGGTATAGTGACTTGTGAATAATTTAAATCTAACCTAACCTGACCTAACCTAAACCCCGCGATTACCACTGTATTGACTGTATACATTATTATGTTTTTATATGGGTACATTGTTGAATATATAAATAAGTGTGATGGTATAATTTGAATAAGCTAGTACCCGAGTATACATAACAAGTACTTCAAAACAATTCAATTTCGCGGGTTTTTAAAAGCATTATTACCAAACATTTTTAGGTTCAGAGCGGAGTGAAAGAATGTACCTATTGGTTTTACAATGATGTGTATGTGTGTGTTTTTTCTGTCTGTCAAAGTGTCTGTTTGGATAGTAATCATGGTTTGATTTTTGAGGTCAGCATCTTTTCTGATAGAATAGTGAACCCAGTTGGTACTTTTTGGAGGTCAAAATTGAAATTTCCAAGTAGTTTTAGAAAGTGTCGAGAAAAACTACCGACAAATTACGGAGAACCGCTAAAAATGGGATTTTAATTTCTAACGCTTTGTTTATTACCATCTCAACGAATAAAAAAAAATAATAATATAAGGACTACGCTAACCGCTCAGAATCATTTTTTGTATTCAACGGTTTATCATTGTATTCAAATATAACACATCCATTACAACTACTATACAGCAGAGTGATACCCACCTGCCTCGAATATTATTTTCTCGATCGATACAAAAGAATCTCGTTTCTGGCAAGTGCAAGACGTTATAGGGTGGCTCATGGGTGTGTGTGTGTGTGTGTAAATATAAAATACGTGACTCGTTTGTCCCGAAACGACGAGGGGTCGTGCGTTGTTGTCAGACTTCGTTTAGGGATGAGAACAATAAGACCTGCAGTGGTTGTCGCCGCCGCCCCCATGGTTCCGAGAAAGAATTTAACGAAGGTCCTATATACACCCTCGTTGTTTGAACAAACACTCGGCCACTCAGGATGGTTGGGTGAGGGGGGGGGGGTCCGTGATCGAAACTACTTTGGAATGTAGTAGAAGACACTGCACCCATCGAGTATACACTATACAATATATTGTAGAAAATATGAACGCACACATATAATGTTTCACAATAATATTATATGTTATACCTTAATAACTGAGACGATAATATTGTACTCGATCGCAAGTGGTTCTCAAATGGTGTGTCGTGCATTGACGTGATGCGCGTTGTCGAAGAACAAAATCGATCATTTATATTGTACAATTTACAATTCAGAGTATAAAATATATTATAACATGTCGTTATTACAGGATGGTAAAAACCACAGACGAGAAAAACAATTGTGGATAAGGTCTCTTTCTCAATTTTGATATTAAAGCCGGTTTATAATATTGTTACTTTTAAAAAAATGCATTAATCGTTTAGACCATGTCTACATATTTTATGGATCTAAATTAGGTTTTCATCGAAAACAATTGTCGAGAAGCATCGGGATAGTGTGTTTTTTTAGTTATTTATCCAGCAAGTCGGCCGTGGCGCGAGATGAGTAAAAAAAACAGACAACGACACCGTGATGGTCTTTAGAATATTCATAGGATTTTGTAATAACTATTTAATTAATTAACGCTCGCGTATAAAATGACTTCAGATAATATAAGCATATTTGGACAGCTATAATATCATATTATAGCTGTCCAAATAAATTTCTTCGTTTTAATAATATAATAATATAAGATAAGGCAATCATCTGCGAGCAAAGTTTTACCATTAAAACCGTGTAAAATAATAAATATTTGAATTTTAGTGGAGAATGTTAGTACCAAGTAAATAGGTACTAACATTAGTTTACTTCCGCCAAGAAAGTATTTTCCCACCACTTATATCTCGTAATTTTGTTGTTCTAATAATTTGTTATTAAATGTACAATATAATATTATAACTGTATAAAATCAGTGGTCAAAATAAATAATTATACTATTCATTCAAAGTCTAAATACAAATTATAGTTTTGTTTTACGCGTGTAGCCATAATAATGATAGTATGCACTTATCGGCTATTGGTAAGACCATAGGTCATTTGCAAATAGTGCGAGTGTGCGACAAATCACAAAAGACAATAGCGTGCTTTTTTATTTAATATTAATTTTATTTTAGATTCTGAGTGGAGCGACGAATGTATTGAATTTACAATGATGGGTGTTATTTTATTTTTATTTATTATTACTATTACGAACAAAGTACTAACTAGTTACAACCCGTTAACTACTATACATCAGCTTCAAAGTTAGTGACAGAAATATTTTGTTTAATCCGCATTGTTGTAAAACCAATGCGTCGCTCTCTTTTTAGAAACAAAATAAAAATTATTATAAAACCACTATAGTTAACTATACGCTCCGCTCAGAATCTAAACATTTGACTGTCGATTCTCGATAACTTGAATCTCGATAACCTTCTTTTCCTTTGAAATGTTTTTAACTTGTGTTTGTGGTTCCTATATAACTAAAAAAAAAAACATAGGTCGAATTTATTTTCATTTCCACTGAAATATGATTTATTGAGACTCGACCATATTATATAATATATTATATTATAATTATCTGCCTATTTATCACTATGATATTAATATGAAAGTCGACGGCTAATTAGAAAAAATAATAATTTATACCCAACATAATTGTATAATATAAATCGTTCGAGGAGTGATAAAACTAGTAAATCATCATGTGTTTTACCATTGATTTTATATTGTAAACATATTATAATGTAGGCATGTTATAAAATCAATGATTTTAGTGTTTTACTTACTGGTTACATCACATCGTATAATAATAATAATGATGCTTTATTCACGCTGGGAGATAAATAGATAATGTTTTTACGAATTGATAACCATCTGGTATTTAAAATAATTAGGACTTAAAATTAGTAAACATAGTCATTAATAATAATAATACCAATGTAGAATTATTATTATTTCTCAGAATTCACTATAGACTCAACAAAGTAAAAGTTTTAACTAATTTTATTTAGTTTATTGAACACTTTTTCAATTGATATCTGTCCACTATAAAAATATTATTGAAGTTATTTATTTAGCTTTAAAACCTACCAAAGAATGACACACAATAATATTACTTCTACTAATATTGCTTCTCTGTTTATTTCCACCGTAAAGTATCGTATTCCATTTCGGAAATAATCGTTTTCTAGCAGTCGAGTGTCGACTGATGAAAAAATAAACGAATACAATAATCACTTTTCCACTATGACGCATGTCTACATCTTAATCTATTTGTCGTAAATTTCATTAGTGTGAGAATACAGCAGAGATTGCCGTTTTACTTTGGGCTATATACACAACTAAATCAAACACTGATTGTTTGTGGTTAGGTTGGTTGATTGTTAGTGTGTATGTGAAACATTTCATCAGCTCAATGTAAATCAATTAAAGGCTAAAATACACACATTTCTCGGAGCTTCACGTGTTATAAAAACTATCGAGACACACGCATTACTATTTATTAGAAATCAACATTTTAAACGCACATAATATACTGTAATTTGTAAATAATAAATATCATATTATTATTATGGAAAAAAAACAGAAAATAAAATGTTAGTACCATTAAAATCAAAATTGAAAAAATAATTTCCCACAAAACCTAGAAAAGAAACTATTATCATATAATATTATAATATAACATTAATTTTTTACATGATTTAATTTTATAAATCGTCCAATTTTCATGGTACAACTTTTACCAACAAAACGTTGCATTGAAATGTATTTATTTTAATCGCGGGTACTTAGCAGATATACCTACCAACATTTCGGAAATATTATGCTTATACAATTTAAAGGAGCGCAAAACACAAAATTAAGTGTTTCAAATTTGAAAGAATATTCAATTCTGAGATTAAATTGTAAATCAGTATTTAGTTTCTACTCACATTATTCAATGAATTATGATTAGGTTAGGTTAGGTTAGTCAAGGGACTTCATGCTCTAAAATACCTTAAAAAAAATGCATACCTATAATATTTCATTTGTACGTAGGTATATCGTACATTATGCTCTTATCATGATATGCAAAAATGGTCATAATTATTAAGACGAATTACTAAGAAATACGCGTGACGTTCTCGATTGTGTCGAGCTCACCACAATTTCCGATCTATATTACGTGTAAAAGTTACTCGCTTGACACTACAAAAATACTCTCTTTGATCATTTAATTTAATAAAAAATTTAATTTTTAATATATTTTCTTTACATAATTAATTTTTGAGGTTGTACGGTTGGTATGTAAGTCAAATGCCCATTATTTAATTAGGAAATAAACGACTGTAAATATAAACTTAAGTAAAATATATAGGTATACTTACATATTACACCAAATATTTATTTTATCAATTATAAATAGTTGTGACTTGTAGTCTTGTGTTAAAATTAGGTACAATGTAATTTTTAATAACTTATAACTATAAAATAGTAGATATATAGTTAGTATATATTAGATGTATAGATATATATAGATACTCATAAAAAGTAGTTTGTGTAAAACTGAGGAAAGAACTCAAACAATAAATAACGAAAAAATCAAAAACCGATAAATCGATAAATGTAGGAAAACGTTTAGGTTATACACTCAACTAAATATACTGAAGTAAAAATATAAAATTTTTAATAATAGATAAAAATGCACATTTAATATCACAATAAATTTATATGTATTTTGCAGGGCGCACAAACATTAAAATAACGTTGTATTTGACAAAAAAACGATTGAAATTTGTACCTAATCGGGATTATAACGGAAAGCGATAGTAAAAAATAATTAAATAGGTACCGCAAAACAAAACAAAACGCAAAACGTAATATTTATAGAATACCGTTGATCAAACAAAAACCCATATTTTAAAATCTATTTATTTTAAAAGGTTGATTGGTTTCGTAGAAACATTTATTTCATGTAAACAATCGAAGAATTGATATTAATATTATATTCCGTATCCATTCAGTTACCTTTCCGCGTTAGTTATTATTTTTAAATTTAATAGCTATTACCTAACACTATTTGAAATAACAATAACGCAAAACTTGTATAACGTTTTAGTTTTAAATAATGATAAAGGCAAAATTTGAATAACGCTTTAATTCTAAATAACGATAAACGCAAAACTTGTATAACGTTTTAGTTCTAAATAACGATAAACCCAAAATGGTGAAATGCTGTAAATAACATAAATTCGGAATATTTATTTAAAATGCAAGCCCTGGTATTTTGTCTATTTTTCAATACCATATGTTCAATAGGATAATAGGTAAATGGTAATACAAGTACACAGTTTTAAATTCACTTTAACTATATTATAATATCACGGAATTTATTGTATAAGAAATTATAAAATTTTTAATAAAAAAATCACTACTCGCTCGCCGTAGTTGCCAATTATACGTGTTGCTTCTCACAATAATTTATCTACATTTAAAGTATATTTTCGAATTTTTGTCTTACGCATGTGATGTGTTAATGTGTTATTAATTAATATGCACCCAAGGTGTTAGTAGAATCAGTATATTTCCTAAGTGTATTTTAGATTCTGAGTGGAACGATGAATGTATTGATTTTACATAATGATGTGTGTTTTTTTATTTTTTTATTTTTGTGTCTGTCATCACGGTTTGGGGCAGTAAAAATGCTTCGATTTTCTTCAACAGTATCTTATTTGATGGGAAAGTGAATCTGGTTGGTGCATTCGGGAGGTCAAAATTTTAAATTTCCAATAGTTTTCAAAAGCGCTGTGAAAAACAAAAGAAAAATTAAGGAAAAACGGGAATTTTTACGCAAAAGCTAAATGACTTTAGATAGGTTACATGACATTTTCACTGGTTGTTTATATTTCCATTTTCTATACATGATACATTTTTCAAAATACTTTGATTTGTTTTGAGCTGTTTACGGACAATTTCAGTTTCCAATTTAATTAGTTTTTTTTTCTATGAATGTCAATAAAACTTTATTTGTCGACTAAAAATACTTGAAAATTTAATACATGGCTCCTACTATATTGTTACAATGACATTTGAAAAATATTAAAAATCCTTGTCACGGTTTTTTTTTATCAGCATTTAAAGTTCAAAAATTGACAAAATATGTAAAAATCACGAAAATTAGCAAATTATTTTGAGTTAAGAATTCGTAAAAATTTTTCTTTTTATATCTAAGATTTGAAAATGTATTTCAAGATTCCACATAATATTGTCTACCTTTATCAAAAAAAAAAATGTCTATAAGAGAGTCAAATTAATTTTTTATGAGCGTTTGAAATTCATATTTTTACAACATTTGATATTCGCTCGATTTCTCATGTGACGATTTTCTTATTTTATTGTAATTAAAAAACGAATGACTGTAGATATTTGAAAATTTCACTGAATGTTTATATTAGCATTTTCTATGTACGATAAAATTTTAAAAATAATTTGACTCTTTTTGAGCTGATTACAGACATAGTCAGTTTTCAATTTTTATAGTTTTTTTTCAATAAATATCAATAAAGTTTTATCTATTGAGCCAAAAAGTGTAAATATTTAATACAAGGCTCCTGATATATTGTTACAATAGCAGTTGAAAAATATTAAAAATACATATGCACAATTTTTTTTAAGCTTTTAAAGATCGAATTTTGACAAAATTTATCAAATTTGAATTTGAATTATCATTTTGTAGTTAAAAATTTATAAAATTTTCAACTTTTGTACCTAAGAATTGAAAATTTAGGACAAGATTCCACGTAAGTAATTAATTCTGTTACCAAAAATCTAAAAAATACATTTATACAGTTTATTTTTCTAGTCATTTTAAGTTCAAATTTTGACGAAATTACATATTAAAAACCTGGAATAACTATTTTAGTTATTTTGTTGTGATTGTATAATATATTTCGTGGGTATACTTGAAACTTCTTAAGTATACTATTATATATCTATGATAGTATCACGGTTTGTTGTTGATGTATAACGCGTTATAAGTACCTAATAGATATTGTGATATGATTAATTTTGAATTTATTATAGGTAAATACTTCAGGTCAATTATTTTTTTTTAATACCATAGTATATAATATGTCTTATACCTAGACTGACATACCGTCTCCGCTTAGAATCGTTTTTCTTATACAATGATATTATATGATTGAATTAAAATTTAATACCATCCATTATACAGTGACCCACTTGTAATCTACTGTACAGCAGAGCGACATCCACTCACCCACCTTTTTTTTTTTTTTTTGAAATATTTAAAATTGCATAAAATATGTAGTTTATGTAGTTTTTAGCGTTGTGACTATAATAGGCATATTATCAGGTGCTTGTTTAACGAATATATTTGTTATAATGTTAAAAAAAAAAAACCTAAACGTTTTATCGAAAATCTGATACTTATAATATTGTCATAAGTACAACATCGCTAATTTATACAAAAATCAAACGCCAAAAATAAAGATTTCTGGTTATTAAATCATTATATTGTGTAAAGCGAGTATAACACTACCTATTATAAAGCTACACACGTACATGTGCACGAGTGATTAGATAGGCCATTACATTATTTTTTTTACATTGGACTTCGACTAAATCATTTTTAAGAGTACAGACTACACAATGATTTAACATTTAATAATAGTTCAAAGAACAATTTTTTTTGTGTCGTGTGCTCCTATTGTCCATGAGTCATAATACTGTTTTTTTTTAACTTTGGATAAGAGATATAGGTTTAGTTGTTTTACTTAGAACATAAAATATATATCGTTCAGAGCTTAACCGTTGAACTCTTCGATAATATTTGAAAACACTTTCGACCAATAATTAATTATGATAACCATGTAGATTGTAGACTATCAAGTATAATATGTAATCAATGTAAAAAATATATAATCCATAGTTCACTGCTCTTAATAGTTTCTCGTGTCCGTCTGTATACACATTATGTATATAATTATATTGTACCTATTGTGGTATAGCTTGCTCACAATCGTATCAGTTCTCCCCTCGGCACTTTGCTATAACTGAAATAAATTAATTATAGTGATAATACTTTTTTATTATTTCGTATATTATATTATAGGTTTATTCCAGCGGTTCTCAAACTGGCTGGCCACGTGACACAAAAATAAGATAATATTATTTACGGTTTATATTGTCATTTTTTGTGTTCAGTTTCGATTTTAATTCTATAAATAATAATTTGTGTCTATTATAATAAATATTATTAATATATTTACGTTCCAATATTTACCATAAACTACGCTGCAGCTAATAGGCCCATGAATCCTGATGACAGGAAATGCCAATATAGAATATAATATATTCTATACAATATATTCTATTCTCTCCTTTGTAACATTAGTCATTAGTCATTACACATACCAGCTATATTTTAAAATTTCCATTATTTGTGGTTAATGGTTAGGTAAACCGTAAACCTTATTATTGCAATGTAGCCATTATACCAGCTATCAGCCCATACTTATAAAAAATAATATCATTTAATATTGTGGGTAGGTACCTACTTATCGACTACTACCTATGATTATCCGGTTAGATCAATTCTGCAATTATTGTGACTATCAATTATATTGTATATTAAAAAAAAATATTTGAAGGTGATATAATATAAAACTATATTTTACACTTGTCTAAACTAATTGAACACAATTTTATTTTATTTTTCCCAAATTCATCAACAACTTTTTCAGTTATATTAAGTTCTTCGATTTTATTTCATGTAAACTTAACATGCACAATCCGGAAAGCGGTTTTCACACATTGTTAAACGTAACCAGATTTTAACACTACGTACCTAATGTACTGAATGTCCTTTATATACTGCAAATTATACTGTTGGTGAAATAGTCGTATAATAATACTTCTCTTCAAAGTAGGATACAATTCACAATATTTTATAAAAAAAAAATTGAATTATATTTGGATATAATTATTTTAACTTTAACTAGCAGGAAAGCCACAACGGGCGGCCTTGATAGTAAATATTATGTTTTAATCATTCATAGTTATTTTAGGGACAAGGCAGACCTATTTATATTATTTTGTCTTGCAGATTATAAAATTTTCTTAAAATAATATAACCAATGTTAACCCGTGGTAGACGCAAATCGCCATAACAGATCAAGTTTACCGGAAAATCGTATAGGTATTATAGTCACGATAAAGTACATAATATAACGGATCGTCTTTGTCTATCTGAATATCAAAATTTGTGTCCGGACTTTCCTTTTACAAATTCACCGTATCTACGTATATTTCTAGTCTGCGGGTCTCACACGCCGCATAAATTCAGATGATAATACGTGTACGACTTCTGTGGATCTGGCTTGTAACATGACCACATTTTTAATTGACCAACCTTTCAATATAAGCAATGCGGGATTCAAAAAAAAAAAATTTTTTAAAAATGTTACTCAAATTTAATATTTTATTATACCTTTATACAATCGTTTTGATTTACACGTCCTGAGTTTCGTTTATATTAACCTATTATTTATTAATTTCCTGATATAAGTACGAGTCTACCTAACTATTAAGTGAGATGGGTTATTGCTTTAAAATTAGAAGTAAGTTATGTCTAATAAAATATAAACATAATCTAGCATATTATAATAAAAAATTTGTTTTTTTCTGGTTTTTTTCCATGATGCGTTTTGTCAACTCTCGTACTTGGTTGATTATTTTACGAAGACGAACGAGTTTTAAATAATTTGTTATCAAAAAGAAGTAGCGAACGTTTTTCATTCATGATTCTCGTATTAAATTCACAGCGGGGATCGTGGCTGAATTTGGTAGATGTACAAAAATGGAAAAAAAAATTAGGGAACCATAGCTTGCCTTGATATTACATATTATTATTTCGTATTTTATTTTAATTTTACTGTAAATAAATATCACACAAATTATGTTTCCACGTATTGCTTTACTCGCGTTAACCTACAGGGCGCAACGTGCGATTGTATTATTCGATTAGAGGTCGTCCGATTTGTGTTCTCCGTTCGGTTTATTATATTTTCCAATATAAATTATGCGGGTGCCTACACGGGCACACAATAAAATATTTTTTTTTCCGTAGGCTTTTGGTTGTAGACCGTAGACGGGATAATGCACTATATTATATTATAGCTGTTGGAAGACTTGACAACACATAATATTATATTTTAGTCTTTAATGCATCGCATCGCCCCATCGTCGCCCCACTTCTACCCTTCCACCACCCAGTCGGCACTCCCGACCCACCCTCTCGCTACCATGTCACATTATCATCACATACATATCTGTAAGTCTAGACACATGTGCACACAACACGCTCCCGTCATCTTACGAACCCCATCGGCGTTACGAGTTACGACCGTAATTAATTCTGTTCAGAATATGTACATATACCTACGGTTCGTTAATCTCATTTTATATGATTATAATCTAAAAAAAAAACGACGTAAAAACGTCCAGGCGTATCATTTTTATGGGATAAATTAATATATTGTGTTGAAACTTGTAATGTCGACCATCGATGCAGACATCATCAGTTACCAGCCACCATCACGAGACCAAATTTTAATTAAAACCGAGATACGAAATTAATGAAATCCAAATAGTGCTTATATAGGTATTATATAATCGATATAATATTAAATTATAACGTTATCGTGCGTCCGTCGAGCGTAATCGTCCGAGTCGGTTGTCGCCTCATCGCCGCCGGGCCGGACACAAATAATTATTACGATTTACTACTATCAGTGTTCGCGGGAAAATAATGATGATTAAAATATAAATTAAAACAGCGTAAAAAGGTTCTGTTGTCTTATGAAAAAAATACCGTGTTGAAATAGGGAGTAGATTGAATATTATTCTGGTTTTATAAATTTAATAAAACAACATTGATTAATTTAGGAATTTTTCGTTTTTAGACATAAGACTATTATGGTTTATCTTATTTCACAAATAAAATCAAAATCAAAATTAGATTAACTTCCAGAACTATTAGTTAAAATTATAAAAAAGTATATCAATAAAGAAGTGTGGTCGGAAACAGTTTCAGTACGTTTACAATTGGCTGTAAAGACACTAAAAATATTTTATTATTTGAAAATTGCGTTGGTTTTCGATGGTAATCAGTTATTTTAAGCGGAATATACAAATATAGTTTCAATCATATCAATCAAAATGACTGTAACTGACAAAACTTTTAGTGGTTGGGGGGGGGGGGCAAAATTTTATTTTATATGATATCCCTACACTTATCATTTTAGATTCTGAGCGAAGTGAGGAAGCTATTGTTTTTTACAATGGTGTTTATTTTTTTTGTTTTATTTTTTTTTCTTCTTTTTATATTATGTATACAAAATTTCTTCCAGAAGAAGTGTTTCGATTTTAACATATAGTATACCTTATCTTTTAGCAAAATGGATCAAGATGGTACTTTAGAAAGGTCATTTTTCGATTTTCTCAATAGTTATTTAAGGCCACGGGAAAAACCACCGGAAAATTACGAAAAAACGCTAAAAATGGGATTTTAATTTCTAAAGCTTTGTATATCACCATAGAAACGAACAAAAAATTATGTTTTAAAATTAATTCAACTTACATGATAAAATAAATAATAACAAAATATGAAATATCCAGACTGACAAACCGTCTCCGCTCAGATTCGTTTTTCTTATACAATGATATTATATCATTGAATTCAAGTCTAATATAACAATTATACAATGACCCACAAATAATCTACTGTACAGCAGAGAGACATCCACCTACCTGCTTTTTTACGTTTAAAGTATAAACTTTTTATGCTCATTATTACCAAAAGTTTTATATTATTGTGATACAATGGGCAATAAACAATATTCGCAGCTAAAATTGTTCTACTGTTGAGAATTTTAAGGGGGAGGGGGGGGGGGTGTCCGGACCACTTTTCAGTTACGGCGTTGCCAATCAACATGATAATTGATAAAAATGTCGACAAATTATTTTAATTCATTATCATGTTTATGAGTACTTAAGTTTGATAAGTCTACGATTCCTAATTTGTTCCCCAATCCCTATAAACATGGTTTTCGAATATTTCAAAATTTATGAAATTTCACATAGGTATTGATTATTCAGAATTGAAATCATTAATCTTAAAATATAGGACTGCAGTCTAAATTAGATCTTATTAGATCGGTCGGTGGTGTACTTGAAACACAATTGTATCTTGGAAAGAATCGTGTCAATAGCATTCCAGAAAAATATTTAAAATGCATCTTATCTAAGCTCTACTAATAAAATTACACAGGCGCATATTCTTTAAATATCGCCTATACTAAACTCCTTAGATAAACACCGTAAGTCCATAACCAATCCGGAAATTCCCCCACGAAGCATATATTAAACCTTTCATTGCTTAGTTTTTTTTTCCTAAATTACTCATCTCTGCTGAATTATAATTGCTTTTTTTTTTTGAATGTTCATAAATTATTCATTAGTTAAAATGAACAATATGTTGAAGTAAAAAAAAAAATTAAAAAAAAAAATTGACTTGAATTATAAGTTATTATAAGTTATTATCTGCATATTTCGGTGTAATCGCTAATGTGATAACCTGCGTATTTTGTTTATAGATAAGGAACATAATAGTACGTCCGTAGCAGGGAACGGTATGTTTGCGTGCGACGTTCGTAGCAGTGAAAGGGTTAAATAATATTGTAATTTGTAGTGTGTATAATACTATAATGAATTGCGGAATTTGTGTATAAAACATTTCTAATCCACAATTTTTTATCATATAAAGAAATTAATTTTTTTTAAATTTCCATAATGATGAAATATTAAAAAAAAATAAAATAAATTTCATAAAACTAAACAGTGAACACACTATGTATAATCATTGCAAAGTATATACAATTTAATTATGTATTTAGGCTATTTATAACTATCAGTCTCCAGTTAAACTTTAGCAGCTAATTCCTGAAAGGTAGGAATAACAAATTTCGGCCGGGGCGTAGGCACCTCTCGCTCTACTCCCTTGATGCGGTCCTGATTGTGTCATTTGCGTATTTCATGAAATCTTAAAATTTTTAGAAGCGTTATGAAATATTATTTTAAGACCACTTTTTTAAAATTGTAATATTAGAACATTATTATTGTTCATAAAAATACGACGGTAAATAAAAAAACAGAAAAATATTTAGTAATCAAATAAAAAGAATTTTGAAAGTATTTGATACATAGGTACCAAAAATGTATTTAAATACAATATTAGTCATATTATACAATAAGTCTTTAATATTTATTGTGATAACAAAATGGACGGTCACGAACGGTTAAAACATCAAATATATATATAAATTGTATAGGTAGGTACTCAGGTAATCTGCGAAGAGCGATTTCGCGCTCGTTGGACGTCTGAAAGAGACATAATCATTCGTTTTGATAGGAACAGTTCTCGGTGGAATGGGAGTTGAAAATCTGGTTCGTAAACCAAAAGACGTCATTGTTCCTACCTATATTATAATCGTCAGGCGGTGTCTAATGACCTCGACGTTTGCAATAAATTAGCATAATAGTTGTTCGCAATAATCATGGCGGCAGCATTCGGTCCTCCTCCATTTTTGCGGTTTTCAACGCGAATATTATGTTTGAGGGTTTGCGAACGGTCCATTGTTTAAATAAAAAATATATACCAATCCTACGTCATTCATACCGACAGACCTGTTGTGGGCGGTCTAAAGTTGGAAAAAATTACCTAAAATATAACACATTTTGGTACAAAATATGTTGACACGACGTTTGGAAGACGCATAGAATAAAATGTATTTGGTTACATACATAACCATAATTTTACCTGTAAAATCATAGAACAAGACACGTTTGAGTACAATAAAACCAACTATAGTACATATGTGGTTATAAGATACACGTAGTGTTATCCGCTAAGTTGTGAAAATAAAAGTAAAATACGAAAATAATGATTTTTATAGATTTAATATAGGTAATGCATAATATAAGAATCAAATAATGTTTATACTTAATAATTAATAATTATAATATATTATATATTTTTTTTATAAATTTCATATTATAATACAATATAATGATCAAAGTATTTGAAAATTTTATTTTCAGAAGCGAAAGTTTTGGAGGAGGTAATCAGCCACAAAGGTCAACCACGAGTGGTATCTGCTGCAGGGTTACGCTATAATCGGCCCTGAAAAGTAAGAAAGAAAAAAATATGTTTAAAAACGTTTACCCTAACAGCCTAACATGATATTTTTTTGAATAAAAATGATTCATTTTAAATGTCTGAAAAAATTAAAAAATTAAAAAATTTTGGAATTATCAAACGTTGATTATTCAGAATTTAAACCAGAAATCGTAAATTATGGACTGACCGATCTTAAGTAGACATTATAACAAATTCATATCAGTTTTCTGAAAAATTATCGCATCATCTGGTCGATTCGAAAAATTACATACAAATGAGCATACTAAAAATTGTTTATCGTTCACGCGCGCAACGTGACGTCGGTGACTTGTACGGGAACACTCCACAATATTTCTTTCACACACATTAACGATCATCTCCTTCGTACACATTTACAATTCCAACATTTTAAAATTGGCTAATTCGAACTACCTTAAAAAACAGTCCGCCACCGATCCCCTTTAAATTTTTTATTTTTGTTATATAATATAATGTACCTACTTAGGACCGGTACGGTCGCCGGTGTTCGCCAACATGTCCATAGCTGGACGAGTTTATACCTTATTCTTTGTAATCATAGACTTATATAAATAGACAGAACATTAGGAATGATAACGCGTGCAAGGGTAGAGCCATAGACTAAGATAAACTTAGTTTATTATCTTAATTCGTAGGTAGAGCTCGAGGATTGGGCGCAATTAAAGCTATGTATTGGCTGTCCTCGGAACAGTGCAATTTCTCTCACTATTATGATATATCTCTTAATCCGTTTGGCACGACCACGCCTCCCAGTCCTCGGGACAAATTTAATGTTCCGTATATTAATTCTATAAGTCTATTTTTGTAATAGGTATTATAATAATATATTCTTTGTTATCAGTTATAAATAACTAATCAATCATATAAATCGAACGCCAACTGCTGCTGCGGTCGCCGGTTCGCCGTAGGTTGCTCACGTGGATACCGGTCGGATATTTTTCGTCCCCGTTCAAGTCTCTTCGCTTCAAAGTTCAAGCTGTTCTTTTTGCTTCTCCAGGAGTTTGGTGAGCTTGCCGTATTTACTACCTACCTACCAACGAGTCCGAATAATATTTTCGAATACCTACCGATCATCGGATCATGTCGGATCAAGAGCAAGCTGGTAGTTCGGGAGTGACCAACTGGCGGTGAGTGTAATAATATTATAATATAATAAATAATAATGATAGAACGTCGACGAAACGATTGTGTTTGTAAGTTGGAGACGTGATTTTTTTCATGCCTTTTACACGTTTTCATTGTGGCTGTGCGACGGGTGAACTTTCTCGACGTTTCATGTGCGTTTATTTTCTCTCTCTGGCCCACGCGCAACACAGACAAAAATTCATTCACTCGAAATAGTTTTTTTTTTTAAAGTTTTTGAGTAATCTTAGAGTGACATAACAATAATTATAGAGAATTATAGTTTTGCGAGTACGACGTATCGATTTGTCTAAATATCGTTTAAAAAAAAAAAAATGGTTAATTCATTTGAACACATGTTAAAAAAAAATGTTTTGATTTTGCAAGTCGTACCTATAGAAAGTCGAACAATAATAAAATATAAAACTGAATGTGCCAAACTCTCGAAAATATTATAATGTTTATAATATTTGTAATAGGTTATATTTTTACTTAATCGAAGGTTACTCAAAAATCATAAAAAACGATTTTACGATTATACTATTCGTTGGGTTTAAATGTTTAAAAAAGTAATACTAGTTGAAAAATTTTAAAAATACATAGGTACCTACTTATGATCTTTTTTTATAAGCATTTTAAGTTCAAATGTTGATAAAATTTATCAAATTGGAAATTTAGAAATTATATTGTGGTTAAAATTTTATAAAATGTTCAACCTTTATAGTTAAGGAATAAAAAATCAAAACAAGGTTCCATGTAAGTTATTAATTCTGTCATCAAAATTCTAAAAAATAAATTCACACAGTTTTTTTTTATAGGTAGTTATTTTAAGTTCAAATTTGGACGAAAATATATATAAAATAACCAAGAATAATGATTTTAGTTATTTTGTAAAAAATATATATGTAAATTATCGTAGTCTGAGAAATAACCTTCGCTCAGAATCATTTTTCGTATAGGATGATATTATATCATTCAATTAAAACTTACCACCATCACTTACAATGGCCTACTTGTAACCTAGTGTACAGCAGAGTGTCACCCACGAAGGTACGCGTTTTTTTAAAATTTTCAGTTATATATTGTGGTTTTGAACGAAGCGAAAACATTTTTTATGGTTGTGTATTGTGTGGGTAATATCTAAACTATTGACTTGATTTACACGCGATAATTTTATATGAATATACGCTATTATATTGTATAGTTTAGGAAAATTCAGCCGTGAAATTAGGACAAGAACACACGCCATCTGTTTGGTTTTTTACGCTATTTTAAAAATTTTTTTTTTAGAACAAATTTACCACTCGAATAAAGTTGAGTCATACAGCTAGCTAATTAATAATATGTATAATGTAGGATAATACTAATTACAAATGTGTGGGAGGCTAACAATGATAACGGGATGATGGTATACACATATTTTGTTATATATTCAAATTAAGATGTTGATCATCCAAATTATCAATGTATGTGATGAATGTTATATATAAGTATATGTATAACCCAAAAATCTTAAGAATATATAAACAGTATTTTTATTTTTAAGTTTAAGTTTGGTAAACAATAGATTTTAACATAAATATGTTTTTGTGTTGGTAAGATATTTTATTTTTCTAACTGATTTCTTTGTCATGGTTACTTACCAACAAAAACATATTTTATGATTCATAGATTTATTGGATAGGAATAATATCGCATTTTTTTAACTGAAAATAATAATTTTAGGTATTTTTTTTTTTTGTAATTTAAAAATATTATTTATGGGCACCTACTTGAAGCTTTTAAAGTATATTATTATATTTTATACATGCAATGAGATTTTAAAATGTAATGATTTATACATTATGCAAAAATGAATTCAACGAATATTAAAATTAATTACTTTATTAGCAATAGTTTCATAAAATATACTTAGTAACATAGGCTGACATTGATATAGTCCGTTTTCGCTCAGAGTTTGTAGATAATTTTTTTAACATATACTTTACAGTGACCCACATGACACCTAGTGTTCAGTAGAGTCCCACTTGCTCATCTTTTTATTTTATTGATATTAAATAAAAAAGTTTTGAACAATCTCCTGTATCTAAACTAATTTAAAGACATAAGGAAAATAATACATTGTGGTATAATTGACAATAACAGTAAAATTCTCTAAATGGATAAGTCGTAATGGGTGGGTTATATATAGGGAATGGATTTAAATGCTCTAAAAAACAAGAAAATGCCTTAAAAAAATGCTTTAACATCAAAAAAATGCCATATAAAACTTTAAAAATGTATTTACATTCAATAAAAACACAATTTTGAATTTAAAACTTATAAAAATAACATAATATTTCATATTATGAAAAATCTGATAAAAAAATATTTAAATACAATAAAACCTTAAGTAATTAACTCTCAATTATCTTCTTTCCATCTTCTTTTTACCCTAAAAAATTAAAAAATTAATAGGTATACAATTTAGACAGGTATATTCGTTATACTTTTACCTTTTGTTTCATAGCACTGTATAATCAGGTGCTGCTTAATATTCTCAAACAGAAATCTTCGACGGTTATCGGCCACTGTTGTTTTGTATCTCGAGAAACTTCGTTCCACGTCAACTGACATCATAGATGCAAACTTCATATGAGCCATGTCTTCAGCAGTTAGTTCTTCAGACATTGTAATATTGTATTATTTCGAGATGTTGCTTTTCCTTCCAAAATATTTGAAATATGTTCCATTGTTTTAAATTCTTAATTTTTTTTCAATTACAACTTATAGTTTTTTGATGAATATTGAAAAAATTACTTAAAAACCATAAAAATGCACTAAAAATGTCAAAAAATGCAAAATAAAAGTTACATTTTTTAATTCCATGTATGAAATGAACTTTTTGCTTGGAAACCAATGTTTCGAACATTCAGAAAAAAATGCAATTTGCATTCAAATCCGTTCCCTAGTTAAATAAAAGTTAAAATAAATTATGGATGTGTAAATATAATACATTAATTGTTTGTTGAAACAAGTACTTAGAATAGTGGTTATGGGTGAAACACAATAAATTCAATTGCAGTTTTATTGTTGAAAATCTATAGGTACCTAGAAAAATTAACTGTGACAGAAAGATAACTTACCCAATACCAAATTCATATGAAAAAATTAAGAATATTTTTTATATGTAAAGAAATAATAATATTAAGACTAGGTAACTATTTATTTTTATTTTTGTGGTGAAACTAACATTAAGATGTATAATAGGTTCCAATTTTGAACCAGACTATTGGCTTAAAAAATAAAAACTAAATGGAAGTGCAATATATACCACGTGTCTTCAGAAAACAGGTACACTTTATCACTCATTGCCATGTAAATATTTTCCAATTCTGTTTGTGGGACGTTTTACTAATTACTTGATATTATATGGATCATATATTTTTATGACTTTCACTAATGTATTTTGCGCATGCACAATGCAACATTATTTTTTTAAAGGCAACCCATATTTTGAATATCATTATTGGATCAATTATTTTTTTCATGTAATTTTGATCTATTAATTTGTATTTTAAACCCAAAATTTGCAAGACCAGATCTAGGTTGTAATGTGTTGTAACATGACATACACTTCCATAGCACCCTGCTGCATTATATGTCAAACTATAAAAATAATCAAATGTTATAAGTTCCGAGCCCTGGTAATGAGTGATAAAGACAAATGTATCCTGTTTCCGTAGACACATGGTATATAAAAAGTATATTAACTATACCTAGATGTAGCTACAAACTTTTATAAGTATACATTTTGTTTTCAGTGAACTCACCGATGGGCTATGGTATATGAATCCTACTGACAAGCATACTAAAACAATAAAGAAGTTAGTGCATTTTAGATGTAAATAACCACAATTATGTAGGTACTTAAATGTTAATTGTTTTATTCCAGAGAAGGATTTACTACTGCTACTTCTGGCCAAAGTTTACTGCTGTCCTCAGAAGAGTATGTACACTTAATATAATTCTTAGTGAGGTAGACATCTAGTAAGTATATTTTTTTTTTTCAGAGACATTAATAGCTTTAAGTCGGAGATCCGTGTAGAGTTAAATCCTATTAATGCACTGCAAGAATTATGCGTAGCCCGGCACTTTTCGTTCCCCAAATATACTTTTTATGTTAATAATATAATGACACACAATCCAACATTCAATGTGGTGTGTTCCATATCTATTTACGTCACCTCAGGTAGATATTTTGTACAAAATTATATCTCTATTAAATATTATTAAAAAAATCATTTTTGAATAGGCACAGATTCAACAAAGAAAGGAGCTAAAAAAAAGGCGGCTCATGAAATGTATAAGCTAATAAAAAGATTGGATTCAGATAAGGTGCATGATAATATTGACACTGAACGTGAATATAAAGATGCATCTCCTAAAACTGTTTCTTTTTGTCATGAATCGGTGAATCTTTTGAAGACCTTTTTTGGTTCAACTGATGAACTCAAAATGACAAATTTAAAAAATGCAGAGGTAATATATTGATTATACAGTACGACAGTGCTACTAATAGATATTTAATTATTATTATTGTTATTATTGTTCTTATATAGAAAAACTCCATTAAATGCAAGTTGACAGCTTTTGATACGTTGAGAATAATTTCAGAAATAGAAAATATTACTTTAAGTTCTGTCGTGCTTTCTCAAAATAGCGGTATGAAATGTATTGAAATAAAAACGTTTTATATTTTAATGTCATTATATTTTTCCTCAGATAAAGTAGAAGTTATGATGCAGGCAAATACTCCACTAGTTATGATTTCAGAATCAGGAAAAAATCAAAATGATGCTCAAGAATCTGCTGCTTCTTCAATTTTGGAATACTTCAAATTAAATCTTCATATTTAGTAATATAACTCTAAAAAAATATTTACTTTTTATTATGTTTTTCATTACAATTTATGAATAATGATCATTAATTTTCTTAATTAATTTTTAAATTGTTTAATTAATTAAATAAAAATTTCTATATTAAATTCAGTGTTAACATTAATATGTAAAACTATTATATTATAATACTAATAATTAATTAATAAACATAACTAATTTTTATTTTATTTGTAATGTTATTTTATTTAATGATTCATTTTGTGGAGAAATTCAAAAAAAAAATTGAACATATTATTATGGACAACCCAAAGAGTGTCCATTGGTTTTTTCCAAGAAAGTAGGAAAGAATTATTATAACTTAGAGGTGCAACCAAAAAAATAAAAAATATATCCAATAAAAACAATTGTCTAATCAAGACACTCATATTATGTCGTAGGTTATTCGTAGTAGACAGACGTCATAAGAGGACAGTGGTCATTTATAACTTAATGCATGACATATTTTAAAAACTTGGCATGATAATATTGAAATTTTTATAAATTCTCTATAATAAAACAGTAAGCAGCTAGGTATAATAATATAAAATATTATCTTGTGCATTATCTTATAGTTTGGTGGGAAAATTCAATTAATTATTTTTATATTTTTATACTGGATTACAAAATAATTTTTATGTAACACATGCTAATTTGGGGTGTCATATCCCCAAAATACCTTCCTTGTATATGCCACTGTGTGGGTTAAATGACTAACTTAAACATTAATTTGAAGTGATATTTTATCTTCTGAGATTTATATTCATAAAAATATAAGTTTATATAGAGTATACTGTGCCATAAGATGAATAAATAAATAAATAATAATAAAATAAATACAGTATATTAAATGTTATTATAATTTGTAATCATTAATCACTTTATAATTTATTATTTTAGTGTAATTACTTTATATAACCAAATAATAAATAAGTATATCCTGAAGTCTAAATATTTGTATTTATATTGTATAGGTTTTACAAACATTATCAGCCGACTTAAAACAGAAGTGGCTTTGTCTAACACTAAATGATTATAACATTTTACATTGCTTAAAATATAATCTATAAAATACTTGCATTTATTTATTTATTTTAACCAAAACAATTATAATTAAATAATTACAATAAAATACATTAATAATAGCTGATACAGTGATACGAATACCAACTGAGCTATAAGCTCGTATCTGATATACAGAGTTCAACGATATTACAATTTGTTCAACAATTTATTTATTGTCTTTTTTATTTGATTTTTTTATTATATTAATTATATCATTGGTATTATCTGATTGACTTTCACATAAACTTTTTATTAGACTCTTTACTTTGTTATTTAAATTGTTGAAAATAGTTTTCCCCGTGTAATTAGGAGAATTTCTAGAACTAGTTAATAAAGTATATGACGGTTTAATGTATTTTCCTGTTCTTCTTTTTGTGTAGTATGCAATGCATTGATATCTGTTCTGTTGATGCCTCCCCAACATGTTATGTTGCAAAGTTGA
>NC_042493.1:101730635-101732694 GCF_005508785.2 Acyrthosiphon pisum
CCCCAACTCTATTTTAAGCAGCCCAAGTCTAATGTCTTTATAAATTTAAAATATCTATAGTTTTAAAAATGTAATTTTATTTTAAGATATCATTATGTCATTTCAATTTTGACATGAAATCATTAAAAATTGTTGCACAATCTTATGACGGTGCAAGCGTAATGTCGGGGTGTCTTAATGGTGTTCAAGTCAAAATAAAACAATATTTTCCTTCTGCCATATATACTCATTGTATGTCTCACAGGTTAAATTTAGTGGTTCTGGATATGTGCAAAGGAATTAAGGTAGAATATGCTTTAATTAACTATTTGTAGAACATTAACACATAATACTATAGATATTTTTTTTTATTATAATATATTAATATATACTTAGTTTATTATATTGCTCGAAATTTTTTTAATATTTTGGAGTCCCTCTATGTGCATTTTTCTCGACCAAGTAACAACTCAAAATTACTTGAAATTCAGACTGAATTAGGATTAAAGAAAGGCGATATAATAAGAGTTTATGATACGCGATAGATTTGTCGATATCGAAATTGCCATTCAATAATAAATAATTATTCAGCAATTTTTAAATTTTTAAAAAAATGAAATTGAAGAAGAAGCTGATAAAGATGTAGCTGAAGCTATAGATAATGAAATGTTATTGAGTACTCAAAAAAGTTATATTTTATTTTTAGGAATCATTAGTCAATTAACAAAATTCCAATTTGCAATTTTAGTTATGGTTTTAAGAGATGTTTTAGGAGTTATAAACATCTTAAGTTCAACTCTACAATCATAGGCAGCTACATTAGGGAAGGCCGAAATGATTATTAATAATGTTATTGAGTCATTTAAAAACATGAGAACAGATAAGTCATTCTCAGAATTATGGTTAAAAATTATACAATTTTGTGAAACAAATGACATATCAATATCTCATCCTGGTAAGTTTGATTCTTTGTTATATTAAAATATAATAAAAAATATATAAAATTGTATAAACACATTTGCTACCATTGACAGAAGATTGTGTTTAACACTTTAATAATTTTAAATCATAAAATACAATAAATAAAAAAAATGTGTTTACATTTTTAGTATTTGAATATACCTAATAATAATAGTCAAAATAAAGTATTTTAAATGTGTAATGGGGGGTGTGGGGGGGAGCCCCCGACGGTCATATAACGGTTTACCCTTTGTAGCACCCCCAGATTTGAACTCTAGTTGCGCCACTGGGGCGGACAAACAAGCTTAGTAACAAATAACAATAGGTACCTGATGATTGGATAAAAACAATTGATGTGTGAAATTATTTGGACAAATGTTAATTGAATTTTGATTGATCACCAAAATATAAGTATGAGATAATAACCAAATAAGTGTCCAGCTAACTTGAGTAGTATTTTGAATAGCTTTAAAGTACTGTTTGCCAAAGGTATTTCAAATGTTTAATTAAGAATTTTTTAAAGTAAATTAAAATTTTATTTTAATATTTAATTATCACAGTTATATATATTACACACTTACAATACCTATATTTTAACATTAGCTATAATTTTAAATATTCCCGAAGACAAGTAAAATAATATTTGTTTTAATATCTAAAAAAAAATATATTTCAAATACTTTATTCCAAATGCTTTTTAAAAGTAATTTACCAAAGTCTTGTAGCTAGAGTAAGTAAATAGTAGGTATTCTACAAAAATGTTCAAATATAACTAATTTTCTTTTAATTATATTTAAACATTTAAAGTACCTACTAACATAATAGACCTCTAGACACTATAGTGTTTACCTAGTGTCTGCCTGGCACACAAATGGCCCATGGACCAGTTTATTTAAGGGACCCCATCATGAAATACAAAATTTACTTGACATTTTGAGGAAAATACTACTACTTTTTAGATTCTCAGTGGAACAATGAATGTATTGATTTTACAATGATGTGTGTTTTAGATTCTGAGTGGAACGATGAATGGATTGATTTTACAATGATGTGTGTTTATTTATTTATTTATTTTTATTTTTTTTTTTTGTGTCTGTCATCACGGTTTGGGGCAGTAAAA
>NC_042493.1:101732744-101738820 GCF_005508785.2 Acyrthosiphon pisum
TTTTCTGGTGTCAAAAAGGGATATTCGAAAGGTCGAATATTCAAAACCGCAGACATTTGATCGTCGTTAACAATCAAATATTCATGGTTAGAAAAAAATTGAATATATCTATTATATTTTAATAAATTGAATATATTATTTTATTAAAATAATTATAATTAAAAAAGCGGGTTTGTGGATGTCGCTGAAACAGTAGGTTAAAAGTGGGTTAATGTATAATGGATTGTATTAAATTTGAAATCAATGACTTACGATATATACATATCATTGTATACGAAAAACGATTCTGAGCGGAGACGGTTAGCGGAGACCTCTCTAAAGTCTCAATATACTAAAAGATAATATACGATATGTTGAAATCAAAGCACTCCTTCTGGTAGAAATTTCGTATACAGGATAAAAAATAAATAAAAATTAATACCATCGTTAAACCACGAGGTCCCTCGCCCTCCTCTGAATCTAAAATGTTCACACATTATAAACCCCATATCGTTTCAATTCGGAGGCACCGAGTGCGCTTAAGTTTTGTAATTAAATTCGTATAAGCTCCACCCACTGAACTTAATCGAGCTAGGGTTGGGGAATACACCGGAGAACATTTTAACGATATCTACACATTGTACGTATTGTAATTTCAAATATAATGTAATGTTCCTGCCCAGAACACAATATCTTAAATTTTTTCAAATAACCCCTGTCAGACCGTTGTAATATGAACTGGCACATCAAAAGCGCAACTAGATCTCTAAAACGTGGGGTATCGTAATATTTCATATTTTAAATGGTAGACCTAAAAAAACAAGGGATCCGAAATTAGAACTTGGAGTTGCTATACAGGTTGACCACAGGTGCAAAATAAAATGTAAACGATACGCAGGGGTGGTTTGAGGCCCAGAAGGCCCAGGCGGGTATAAGTTTTAATACTACCAACTAAGAAACTCATGTTACAATTTGTATTTTAAATAAAATACTTTTTAAGGAATTTATAACTAAATGAAAAAAATTCTGTGGGTTGATCTCAACTAAATTTAACATCATAAAAAAAAAAACAAGTTACTTCAATATTTAAATCTTAAATCTTTTTCAAGGTACAAATAAAATAAAAAAATGTAATGTTTTTAATTTAAATACTATAATTATTTAATTATAGTATTATTATACTATTATTTAATACTAATTACTATTTTTGTTTTTAAAAATTAATAAATTACTAAGTATTCCACAACTTCTACCAATAGCATCTATTGAGGTGTATCGTTACACAATAATTAATAAATTCCAAAAATGAATCTAAAATAACTTTTACAGCCTTTGCGGATGCAGTCGGACTGTTCCAGTTGTTTTATTTTTGTAAATGGTACCTATTGTAATATTGTATTCATTGTTTTCGCGGTAATGATTACGGTGTGGAATTGAAAAATTATTAAAAATAACAAATAAAGCTCGAGGCCCAAACATAACATTTCTAGAGAGCCTGGGTGGGTTACCCTCCCTGCCAGTCTGCCCCTGACTATACGTTATGTGGAATGCGAGGGTCGAGAGTGCTTTATTATTACCTGTATTATAATTTACTTCGTTACATCTTAATGTATTATATTATAATATTATGCGGTTTTAAGCTGCTGCGGTGGGTTTGGCCGTATGGGTATTTCGATTGATGGAAATCAACTACACAGGTATAATATAATATTATACGATCTAGGAAAAATATAGTGCACAGTGTTATAACAGATGTTACTATATTATATTGGGTATATAAAAGGAGATAGAAAAGCTTTTCTAAAAGTGTGTGTGTGTATGTGTGTGGTCTTAGATATATATATGTCTAACTTTGCCTATAGAATCTTTCTATCTATTTAATTGCGTGTTCGGAGACGTTTTAGGTCGTTTTCGATGTACCTGTCATAAGTAAATATATTATCTAATCATGAGTTACTTACTTAACTATAACATTACATTACAGTATAGATCCAGTTGCGCCTACAACCGATGTAAGTACTTAATACTTATGCATATTATAACATGGTTGACGTGTGTGGCTGAACGTCAAATTATCAAAACAGACGACGATATGCTTTTTTTGACAATTTCATTTTGTTTAAATATTCTTATTTTACACTAAAGTGAGTTAAATGTCTTACTATACATATTATATAATGACAATTTTTCTTGAAATATTGACAAAACTACTAAGGTATATAAATATATAATATCATGTGTGTACTTATATAATATAATATAATATACCTGTCATATATTATGAGCCGTTTGTCGAAAAATTATAATAATAAAATAATAAACACCAAAAGATGTCGTGGTGGATAAATTATGTAATACATAATAGGTATAATAAACGATTCAATTTCTGTAAAATATACATCGAACAGTCCGTGTACTTGAAAACACATTTTATTTTTATTTTGTTTTAATTTTTTTTTAAATAACAATAAATTTTAATAAAAATACAAAACGCCACAACTGAATTATAGATGTTGAGATATCAAAATTAAGATTCAAATAAGTAGTTTTTGTGTTCTTTGTTTATGTGTAACGTTTAAGAGAATTTGCTAACTTACAGGTTAATATCCAATCTAACTTCAAACGCTCGTAAAAATTTAATTCGAATCTCCAGTAAATTTTTTTTTTTAAATTTTGGTAAACTTAAGGAGAACCTTGTATTACATTCTCATATATTAGATTATTTTTATTGTTATTTGTGTTATTGTTAAATTTATTAGTATATTGTAAATCTATCTACCATAGTCCTCGTTATTTTGTTAACTTAATGTTTATTTAGTTTGGTTTTCATCAATTAATCTACGCCACATGAAAGAAAAAAAATATATATTAACTATAAATGAAAACATTTTGACGCCAAACATTGTTTGTGTCTGAATACACAAAAAGTAATTGAAAACATTTTTTGATTTACAACTTTAAAGATGGTTTTTAAATTGGATTTAGTTGGTACTTTAAAGAACTGAACATTTAAAATTCCCAGTATTTTTCAAAATAATAGGGAAAAACATAGTATTAAGCAAATACGGGAATTTCGGTGTAACTCAAAAACGAATAACCGAGGATGGGTACTTAAAATTTTCATCAAAATGTTTGTATTAGCATTTCCTGTACACGATCAGTGTTCAACATATTTTAATAATATTGTTGAGCTCGAAATTTTCAATTTCTTTAGTTTTTTTTTAATAATTTGAACTTTTCAATACTAACGTCTTCTTTATTAACTTATTTACATGGTTATAAATAAAATAGTGAAAATAGTAAATACTAATTCTCTGAAACTCCGTTTGATTATCATAAAATACCGGAAATACCGTATATTTTTTAATTTTACCAACAAATAATAAAAACATTATAAATTCATAATTAGATATTCGTGATTATCTTGATTATTATATTATAACATTATTTATTATTATTATTATTCTAATCTACTTTGTACAATTTATGTACACGATATATATTTAATTTTGAGTGGTTGAAATATTTTATATTTGATAACATAAGTGCAGTGCCCTGTAATTATATTATGAATAAAGACAGGATTTATATTTTTTTACAGATTGTTACTGGGTCTACGCCGTTCTAAGAGAGTAAGAAATGTGGGCAATTCGTTAAATAATTGAAATCATAATTATTCTAAATTAGTAGAAAAAAGTTTTTTTTGCATATTTGAGAATATTTTATGGGTTAGGAAATATTTAACCCATTTAGCATTTTTTGGAAAATTTTGTAAATTGCGAGAAATAGGTAATATTCATTTATTATGAATGTCTCTAACAAACAGTCGACCGCAGAGACTACAACAGTGGTCATCAAAGTCAAGACCAATAATTTATTTTACATTTAATATAATGACAATTTTATGAGCGACGGATTTTATACTTATCGTTGTGGGGCATGGGATAACCTACGGATTAACTCACAATCGTAATAATAATAATCCAGAGTTGGTGTACTTTTTTATTTTTTTGAAAAAAAAAAACATAAAAACTGTATTTGTTGTTGTTTAAAACGATGTTTTTAACAAAATAAATTGTTTGAGTTTTAAACAGTTGAACACAGTATTTTAAACAGTATATTTAAAATAACTTAATTTTAATTAAATGCAGTGAAAACTGTTTAAAGCGGAATCGCATGGGACTAACAAAAAATTCCGCTTTAAGCAGTTTTCCGCTTTATTCAATAAAACGGAAAAATTCCGGATTATTCAATTCAAATAAATACCAAAAATATTTTTCAAATTATTGTTTTAAATAATATAATTCATTAAATTCAAACTAAAATATATGTTTTTTATTACATATTACATACTAAATTACTAAGGCAATTAAATATGACGTACATAAAAACATTTAGAATTTCCAAAAAGGATGAAGAGTTGTTTGTTTT
The DNA here is from genome assembly GCF_005508785.2 of Acyrthosiphon pisum. Lineage (NCBI taxonomy): Eukaryota > Metazoa > Arthropoda > Insecta > Hemiptera > Aphididae > Acyrthosiphon > Acyrthosiphon pisum. The sequence continues at coordinate 101,737,155 of NC_042493.1, forward strand.
GTCACGGTTGCTGCTATTTTGTCTTCTGTGTGTTGTTTGATTGATGAAACCATTTGAAGGAGATTATCATCCTGTTGATCAACAGCAAACTGATGTAGATTTTTTATTTTAATTAATGCTTCTTTGTATGTATTTATCAATGTGACTTTTTCATGCATTTCTTCTTCTTCGTCGCTAGATGAATTACTTTCACAATCATTTTTCGAATACATTTCTTGGCTCTTCGTTACGAAATTAGTATCAATCATCAAAAAATCATTAACATTATTTAACTTTTTCACTATTTAACGATGTACATTGTACATACGCATATCTATATTTTATACCTTATTTTTGGTTTTAGATTTGACACGCACGTGTCATTTTTCCGGGTTATGCAAGGTTTTTACTTGCATGGGACTTACAAAATCGTTCCGTTGCCCCGTTATAAAGGTTCCGTTTTATTGAGGTTGAGCGTCTATATAAAACTATAGGAACGTGCCGGGACCATAGAAAAATTCCGTATTGGATAGTTTTCCGTATTATTCAGGGGTCCGCTTTAGACAGTTATCACTGTAATATGTAATTTACTTATATGGCAATATCTCGTGTACGACGTATGCATACTAGTATATTTTTCAATGTTTATTTATTATTTATTAAATATTTTTAATTTTACAAGTATTTTAAATATTTTCTAAATGGATGTTTTATGTGGATTATACTGTGACGTATATATTAACTATTAAGTAAAAAACATTTTGAATTTAGTAATAATTTATTCAATACAATTTAAGAAAATATTAAAACGGTGGATCTACTTATTGAATTGAAAAATGCATGGGTTATGCTAATTATAAATTTATATTACCAGGCATAATAATAACAATAACAATTCAACAAAAAAATATGACAAGAAATCTGGGCTCTGCTTTCTAATAATAAATAATAAAAATGGTGTAAAAATTGGTGCCCAGGTTAGTGATTCGAACAAAAAACGGTAACTGGATCAAACCAACGGCGATGGACCGACGACGTAAAATCACAGCAGCTGACACTCCTACAGCGGCCGTACTTTAACATTACTGCATTGAGTTGCCTATAATTTATGATTAATAAATTAGTTATGTTTTAAATACATATACCTAGGTTTTTTAATCGTGATTGACATTAGACGTGATAGATCGTTGAATCTAGTGTAGGTTCAAGGAAGGTGTGGGATACTTCGCAAATCATCTCGTTTGCGACACTAATCGTAGCCGAGTCGGGGTTTAATTGACTTATGTTTTCCACAATTTTATTATTATTGTGATCGCCGTTTTTAAATGTTGACGTTTAATATAATAATAATATACTATGTACATTGTACCGGATTCGTATTGAATTCAAACTACGGTGAAGTATTTAAGTATATCGTTTTACGTATTTTCGACAGAAGAATAATGCGCAGTGCCGGTTATATTGTTAAAATAATATTATAGTGTTAATCAGAAATCGACCGATCCATTCCACTGGCCAGCCCATATCGTGGTGATTAACGTTTTCAGGGTTCAAAATTAGGATAGGTACTAAATTGTCAGAGCTACACACAATCGTAATCGTTTTTCTATGAATGTCAATACAATTTTATTTGTTGGGTAAAAAAATCATACACTTACTTTCTAATTTAATACAAGACTTTTAATAT
>NC_042493.1:101740038-101741639 GCF_005508785.2 Acyrthosiphon pisum
AGACGCGATCCATCCCGTGCGTCCACGGTCGCGAAACTCACAACTAGGCGGGCTGTGGTTTCGCTAGATAATATATTGTTACAGTGACGTATGAAAAATATTAAAAATCCAGTCACGATTTTTTTTTTTTATAAGCATTTAGAATTCGAATTTTGACAAAAGGCGTATAAATCACGAAAAAGTGCAGATTATTTATAGAATTAGAAATACCTAAACAATTTTTTTTTTAAATCTAAGATTTTAAAATGTAATACAAGATTCCTTATAAGGTTAACTAGGTACCTTTATAAGAAAAAATTCAACTTCCGGCAACCGTATTGATAATAATTAATAAGTAATAAGTAATAACAATTTAAATATAATATAAAATATCTCAGTGACACTGACAAAACCGTTACCACTAAGAATCGTTTTTCTTATACAATGATATCATATCATTGAATTCAAATTTAACACCATCCACCACAGTGACTCTCTTGTAACCTATTGTACAGCCGAGGGACACCCACTTGTCCACCTCTTTCTTTTTTAAACATGTAGAAATCGTGGTTATAACTTACTAGTTATAAACTTGAACTTCTAAATTATAACACCTTAAGTTTCCAGCTATGGTTATAGTATAATAATATATTTTCAATATATATTTTTATCATAATTAAAGGCAGTATCCTGTGAGGTTATTAATAGCACGTCTTTCACGATGACATGGTCTAGCCCCACTAAGAAACCTAGTCGTTTTATTTGATATTATAATATTATGAGTAGTATGTTTTGTTTCAAATTTAATTAGTCTCATAAATACGTATTTGTTTATTTTGTGCTAGCAATGGGTTCAGGTAGGTAAATATAGTTAACAAGGTGGATGGTTCATCTCGGTGTGGGGTTTTATCGATTCCACCAGTAATTTATTTATTTATTTTGATTCTGCTGACTATCGATTCCGCCAGTGTATTTGTTTATGTTGATTCAGCTGGATATTTATTTATATTGATTCCAAAGACTATTTATTAAATATTGCACAGAATTTTTTTTAATTAACCGTCTAAGTACACACAGTTTACCATAATAGTAAATGTATTTTTTTAATTTAAATAAAAACATTTCAAAAAACAATTCAAACATTTTCGTCCACAACCGGCAATATAATACAATTGTACATATTATTATATTATGGCAGAAGAAAAAACAATTAAATACAATGTAAAATGTGTTAAAACAGTAATTTTCTTAAATATATTTATATAATAAAAAAATAACAAAATATAATTTGTAAAATTATGGGTTACCTATTATCTATTTGTTATTTTAATAATTATCATAATATAATTATAGTGATATTGGGTGTACTAATGAAATAGGTAAAACATAATATTTTATATCAAAAAATAATATTATCATAAATTTAAGCCTTTTACTTTTTTTTTATTATTAAAATAAATTATTGACAATTAATATTCAGTGGATTAATAGCCGGCGGAATCAATATTTAAAAAAGTTCGGCGTAGTCGATACATGGCGCAATCGATAGATTTCTTACAGGTAAAAAGGTCATTTCGGCACAATTAATAAACGCCCTTTACTTGTTCAGCTTAATAAGTAAT
>NC_042493.1:101741739-101745097 GCF_005508785.2 Acyrthosiphon pisum
AGTAGAGCTTAGATAAGATGCATTTTAAATATTTTTCTGAAATATTGACACGATGCTTTCCAAGATACAATTGTGTTTCAAGTACACCGCCGACCGATCTAATAAGATCTAATTTAGACTGCAGTCCTATATTTTAAGATTAATGATTTCAATTCTGAATAATCAATACCTATGTGAAATTTCATACATTTTGAAATATTCGAAAACCATGTTTATAGGAATTGAGGAACAAATTAGGAATCGTAGACTTATCAAACTTAAGTACTCATAAACATGATAATGAATTAAAATAAGTTGTCGAAATTTTTATCGATTATCATGTTGATTGGCAACGCCGTAACTGAAAAGTGGTCCGGACTCCCCACCCTTAAAATTCTCAAAAGTAGAACAATTTTAGCTGCGAATATTGTTTATTGTTTATTGTTTATTCACAATAATATAAAACTTTTGGTAATAATGAGCATAAAAAGTTTATACTTTAAACGTAAAAAGCAGGTAAGTGGATGTCTCTCTGCTGTACAGTAGATTACTTGTGGGTCATTGTATAATGGTTGTATTAGACTTGAATTCAATGATATAATATCATTGTATAAGAAAAACGAATCTGAGCGGAGACGGTTTGTCAGTCTGGATATTTCATATTTTGTTATTATTTATTTTATCATGTAAGTTGAATTAATTTTAAAACATTATAATTTTTTGTTCGTTTCTATGGTGATAAACAAAGCTTTAGAAATTAAAATCCCATTGTTAGCGTTTTTTCGTAATTTTCCGGTGGTTTTTCCCGTGGCCTTAAATAACTATTGAGAAAATCGAAAATGACCTTTCTAAAGTACCATCTTGATCCATTTTGCTAAAAGATAAGGTATACTATATGTTGAAATCGAAACACTTCTTCTGGAAGAAATTTTGTATACATGATATAAAAAGAAGAAAAAAAAAATAAAACAAAAAAAATAAACACCATTGTAAAACAATAGCTTCCTCGCTTCGCTCAGAATCTAAAATGATAAGTGTAGGATTCATATAAATAAAATTTCCCCCCCCCCCACCACTAAAAGTTTTGTCAGTTACAGTCTTTTTGATTGGTATGATTGAAACTATATTTGTATATTCCGCTTAAAATAACTGATTACCATCGAAAATCAACGCAATTTTCAAATAATAAAACATTTTTAGTGTCTTTACAGCCAATTGTAAACCTACTGAAACTGTTTCCGACCACACTTCTTTATTCATATACCTTTTTATAATTTTAAATAATAGTTCTGGAAGTTAATCTAATTTCGATTTTGATTTTATTTGTGAAATAAGATAAACCATAATAGTCTTATGTCTAAAAACGAAAAATTCCTAAATTAATCAATGTTGTTTTATTAAATTTATAAAACCAGAATAATATTCAATCTACTCCCTATTTCAACACGGTATTTTTTTCATAAGACAACAGAACCTTTTTACGCTGTTTTAGTTTATATTTTAATCATCATTATTTTCCCGCGAACACTGATAGTAGTAAATCGTAATAATTATTTGTGTCCGGCCCGGCGGCGGTGAGGCGACAACCGACTCGGACGATTACGCTCGACGGACGCACGATAACGTTATAATTTAATATTATATCGATTATATAATACCTATATAAGCACTATTTGGATTTCATTATTTTCGTATCTCGGTTTTAATTGTAATTTGGTCTCGTGATGGTGGCTGGTAACTGATGATGTCTGCATCGATGGTCGACATTACAAGTTTCAACACAATATATTAATTTATCCCATAAAAATGATACGCCTGGACGTTTTTACGTCGTTTTTTTTTAGATTATAATCACATAAAATGAGATTAACGAACCGTAGGTATATGTACATATTCTGAACAGGATTAATTACGGTCGTAACTCGTAATGCCGATGGGGTTCGTAAGATGACGGGAGATTGTTGTGTGCACATGTGTCTAGACTTACAGATAAGTATGTGATGATAATGTGACATGGAAGCGAGAGGGTGGGTCGGTAGTGCCGACTGGGTGGTGGAAGGGTAGAAGTGGGGCGACGATTGGGCGATGCGATGCATTAAAGACTAAAATATAATATTATGTGTTGTCAAGTCTTCCAACAGCTATAATATAATATAGTGCATTATCCCGTCTACGGTCTACAACCAAAAGCCTACGGAAAAAAAATATTTTATTGTGTGCCCGTGTAGGCACCCGCATAATTTATATTGTAAAATATAATAAACCGAACGGAGAACACAAGTCGGACGACCTCTAATCGAATAATACAATCGCACGTTGCCCTCTGTAGGTTAACGCGAGTAAAGCAATACGTGAAAACATAATTTGTATGATATTTATTTACAGTAAAATTAAAATAGAATACGAAATAATAATATGTAATATCAAGGCAAGCTATGGTTCCCTAATTTTTTTTTTCCATTTTTGTACATCTACCAAATTCAGCCACGATCCCCGCTGTGAATTTAATACGAGAATCATGAATGAAAAACGTTCGCTAATTCTTTTTGATAACAAATTATTTAAAACTCGTTCGTCTTCGTAAAATAATCAACCAAGTACGATAGTTGACAAAACGCATCATGGAAAAAAACCAGAAAAAAACAAATTTTTTATTATAATATGCTAGATTATGTTTATATTTTATTAGACATAACTTACTTCTAATTTTAAAGCAATAACCCATCTCACTTAATAGTTAGGTAGACTCGTACTTATATCAGTGAATTAATAAATAATAGGTTAATACAAACGAAACTCAGGACGTGTAAATCAAAACGATTGTATAAAGGTATAATAAAATATTAAATTTGAGTAACATTTTTTAATAGATTTTTTTTTTTGAATCCCGCATTGCTTATATTGAAAGGTTGGTCATTTAAAAATGTGGTCATGTTACAAGCCAGATCCACAGAAGTCGTACACGTATAATATTATCATTTGAATTTATGCGGCGTGTGAGACCCACAGACTAGAAATATACGTAGATACGGTGAATTTGTAAAAGGAAAGTCCGGACACAAATTTTGATATTCAGATAGACAAAGACGATCCGTTATATTATGTACTTTATCGTGACTATAATGCCTATACGATTTTCCGGTAAACTTGATCTGTTATGGCGATTTGCGTCTACCACGGGTTAACATTGGTTATATTATTTTAAGACAATTTTATAATCTGCATAGACAAAATAATATAAATAGGTCTGCCTTGTCCCTAAAATAACTATGAATGATTAAAACATAATATTTACTATCAAGGCCGCCCGTTGTGACTTTCCTGCTAGTTAAAGTTAAAATAATTATATCCAAATATAATTAAATTTTTTTTTTATAAA
>NC_042493.1:101747177-101748878 GCF_005508785.2 Acyrthosiphon pisum
TTATTTACAACTAAAACGTTACATAAGTTTGCCTTTATCATATTTAGAACTAAAACGTTATACAAGTTTGTGTTTATCGTTATTTCAAATAGTATTAATACCTATTAAATTTAAAAATAATAACTAACGCGGGTAGGTCAAGCCCGGATTAAGACCCGGAAAAAAAAATATTAATGTATATCATGTGTTCCGGGGTGAAGTGACCAGCCGACGTCATATAAAAGCATACCAAAAATGATAAAGATATAGCCTTTAAAGATTGGGTCTAACTTTTTTATTTTTTAAGTTATGGGCAAACTTTTTTTATCAAAATCATACATATCATGCATTTGTTTATGTATTTTCAAAAGTTTTTAACATTTTTATGACTTTTTTTTTATTTTAAAGCTATTTAATTGTCCTATAAACACTCCAAAATACGCAATTGAACTAGAAATGCACTAATTATTTTTATTAAATTTAAAAAGTAGAAAAAAGTTGGCAAAAATTAGCATTTTTTAAAGGAAATCGTGTATTATTCCAAATAATTTATTACTTGGTATGGGTTTTTTTGTTTTTTGTATTATTCTGCTGAATTATACTGAATAACACATTAATATACCTAGAATACCTTGAAAGTTTGGTTTTCATAATATATTCCTGTTAATCCTCACAATCTTAGTTTTCCTAGGATTGAGTCGGTTAATTAGTCGTAATTCGTTGAATTTTATACTATTCGGTAAATTTTATTTGTTTTAATACAAAAAACAAAAACTCATAGTTAATAATAAATTATTTGGAATAATGTACAATTTCCATTTAAAAATACTAATTTTTGCCAACTTTTTTTCTTTTTTTAAATTTAATAAAAATAATTAGCACATTTCTGGCTTAATTGCGTATTTCAGTTGATAGGATAAGTAAATTACGTTTTGCGTTATATTTTGTTTTGTGGTGTTTAATTATTTTTGAATATCGCTTTCCGTTATAATTCCGATTAGGTACATATTTCAATCTTTTTTGTCAAATGCAACGTTATTATAACGTTTGCAAGCCCTGCAAACTACAAATAAATTTATTGCGATATTAAATGTGCATTTTTATCTGTTAATTAAAATTTTATATTCTAGTTCAGTTGAGTGTATAACCTAAAAAACGTTTTCCTACATTTATCGATTTATCGGTTTTTGATTTTTTCATTATTTATTGTTTGAGTTCTTTCCTCAGTTTTACACAAACTACTTTTTATGAGTATCTATATATATCTATACATCTATTATATACTAACTATATATCTACTATTGTATAGTTATAAGTAGGGCTCGGATTTATATGTATCAAAAAAACCAAAATATGTAAATATATATGTAATAATAAATCACTTGATATGTGATTAAAAAATGAAAATATGGAATACAAAAAAATTACAAAAAAATATAAAACATTGCTTTATAAATGACATTATTATCTAATTTACTTATTTTACTACCATTATTCGTCTTGATCTTGATCTTGAAAGCAATGAGATACCATATACATGCTCAAATTGTCAAATTGAAATGATCTACGGTTTGGTCGTAACACAGATTTGTACCGACTGAAGGAGCGCTCGACTTCCACCGAGGTAATGGGTGCAAATTTCATATTTGCAATGTCCAAAGCAGTGAGTTCAGCCGAAAATATTACCCCATTAATTTCACAATGTGTATCTCTAATTAATTT